>NW_026067905.1:2448395-2460895 GCF_014885135.2 Alexandromys fortis
AAAAAAAAAAAAAAAAAAAAAAATTACAGATTCACAGTAAAACAGATTCAGACATAAAAGACCACAGTGTTGGATGAGTGTACATAAGCTTGAGAGAGAGGAAAAAATATAGAAAATAAAGTTAATGTCTTTAAAAAAGGGTAAAGTCTTTAAAGAGACAGAATAAAGTAAAGTGATAAAGTAAAAATAAGCCACGTAAAAATGGAAAATTCACAGAGAGTCTGGATTCTTTGTATTATTGTGTTTTCTTTAAATTTTTTGACTGTGAAGGAGCTCAGTACAGAGAGACATTTCATTACATGGGCTGCCAAGCTAAACCAAAATGGATTTCATGAGGGTATTATGACTTCAGAATTTGGATCTAAGGACATGATGCTTTGGAAAGGGTCTTCTTTTGTTTTCACAGAGGATGTGACCCTGTGGATTGCATCTATTCTGATTTGGTATGATAGACTACATCCTCCTGAAAGGTTGCTGTGAATACCCTCAAAAAATTGCTTCGCTCAATTGCCAACTGAGATGAAACTAGCACAAAGGTTATATCATGAACGACCTAATTAACAACGCCCCCATTCAGCAGGAAGCAGGTTGGAGAGAATAAACTACGCCCATGTTCCCAAATATTGTTTATAAATGTTCTTTTACATTTAAAGGGGGATATGATATAGATATGAATAATTTGCATTGGTATGGATTTTAAGGTCAATTTTGTTATATGTATTTCTGATCTTGATTAAGGTATTGTGATTGTGTAGTTCATTTAAAATTGTAATGTATAATTAGGAAATATAGGTTGTTGATCAATAATAATCAAGCTTGTAGTCATGTTAGTTAGATTTTCTAGATATATAGAGATATATTTCAGTTACATAGGCATTCTTCATATCTTTCAAAGGCTGCAGAATATGGCATTTAAATGTTTTAATAACTTAGGGCTTTTCATGACAATGAGACATGTCTGCTCCAGGAAATACCAATCTACTTCGAGAGGAAGATGGGCATCAAAGAGGATCCTTATGGAGTTTGATAGCCATTTGGGCAAGAAACTGCTCTTGCCTGAACTGTTGTATTAACTGGCCACAAAGAACCTGCAGAGAAAGGACTGCTGAACTTGCCTAAAGGTGAGATGGTCTTTCAGGGTTCCTGATTCATAAAAGAATTCATGAGACATTCTGCAGGACACAGCAGAAAGTGACTGAACTGTCTTTGAATTTTCCTGCTTCATGGAAATGTCTCTGGATACTATGGGCCTGAAGGACAAAGATGGATGCCCCAACGGTAGAAAGGAACTTTGGGTGACTGTCCAGGCAGCGAGATGTCTCTGTCATTTCTAGAGTTTTGGACTTCTTGTTTACTTAGGTATTATTATATCCTTCTGGAGTCTTTGATGGAGTTGAAGAATGGATAGTTATAGTTTTCCTTAGTTATGATAAAAGATAAAATAGATATAAATATTGTAACTATAATTCTTGCTTGATAACTGTTTTGTTATATGTAATTTTACTGTGTTAAAGTTAAAGCCTTTCTTTTTTGTTTAAACAGAAAAAGGGGAAATGATGTGGGAGTGATTTCTTATTAATAAAGAAACTGCCTTGGCCCATTTTATTGGTTAGAACATAGGTGGGTGGAGTAAACAAAAGAGAATGCTGGGAGAAAGAAGCTGAATCAGAGGGTCGCCATGGTTCTCCCACTCCAGACAGACGCAGGTTAAGATCTTCTCTGGTAAGCCACCTCGTGGGCCATAGAATATTAGAAATGGGTTAGATTAATATGTAAGAGCTAACCAATAAGAAACTGGAACTAGCCGGGCCAGGCAGTGTTTAAAAGAATACATTTTCCGTGTAATTATTTCATGCATAAGCTAGCCTTCCCACACTGACTCCTAAATAATGAGAATGCTATGTACAGCACTAAACTTATCTTTTTGTTCTTAATAGGACTTGATTTGAAAAGAAACTTAGAGAAAAGCTTCATGAAGAGATAAACAAATGAATGAATGCTGAGCAATAGCCAAGTCTATGTGATAGGAGGCAAGCACCCAAATCTAGTTCACAGTTATCACCCTGTACCACCTATATGCTGGGAGAGCAAAAAGGAGAAATAACAACTGAGAAATGCTACAGTCAAGAATCAAAGTTCACTAAAACCTTATCACACATATCTTATTCACCAAATCATTTTCACCTTCAAGAAATAGTTTTTCAGACAAACAAGAATTTAGCAAATTAGTTGCCAGTAAACATACTTTGCAAGATGTCAAAAGAAGTCATTTAAAAAGAGGGAATGCTTATATATTCTAAAAATAGATCTAGATAAAAAGTAACTAATGAAAAAATAAAAGTAACATAAAGTCTATTGATTTTATAATTTAATCCAAGTGATTAAAATTTTTCTTTTAAAAATGATTTACCTATGTTTTGAGCATTAATATTTTACCTACTTGCATGAGAGTGTATCACATATGTGTAGCGCCATGAGGCCAGACAAGGTCATATGATCTCATAGAATTGGAGTTAAAGGTGGTTGTAAGCTGCCATATGGAACTGTGATCCAAATATGCATCCTCTATAAGAGCATCAAATGTTTTTAAGCAATAGAAGAAATTAACAAAAACAAGACCCAGTTCTTTTGAAATCGAAATAATAAAATAGTAACTGGTCTTACTGTGAAGAAAAGCATAAACATATAATTTAATTTTCGAAAGAAGAGCCATCACTACAGTAGGATTGGCAAAGAAGAACTGACACCACAGATAGCCTGGGCGTTTAGAAAACTAAAAGGGATGCTGTAAACAAGTATGAACACTGTGCCTACAATTTTAATGATATAGGTGACATGCACCTGTTCTTTGAAAAACACAATTATAAGACAAATCAAAAATCTAAACAGGCCTGTATCTTTCTAAAAAGCTGATTTGCTAGCCAATATACTTACAAAATAGAAGAAACCAGGTACAGACAATTTCATTTGTGAAGGCATCTGAATAGCTAAGAAAAATATAATATCAATTTCCCCTAGTTTGTATGAGTAGAGAAATAGTATGAATACTTCATCTCTCATTATATAAGGCCTCCATTACTCATGTTTTCAAAATTAGCAAGGAAATTATGAGGAAAAAAGAAGGGCAGACCATAATCTTTCATAGATATAGTGCAAAACATTTCAAAGACAATTAGGAAGTTTAATATAATGATAATTTAAAAATAATTAAACACCACGACCAAAGAATATGTATCTCAGATATGCAAAATGATTCTATGAATCCATTCTATCAGCAGGCTAATAAAGAATATGGATATGTATATATGTGAAAATAAACTTGTTATAGAGAGGAAATTATTTAACTTGATAAAGATTATGCACTAAAAACTTACAACCATTAATAATGAGATAATAGGAATATCCCTACTAGATCAATAACCAAGCAGAAGCTGACTCTTACCATTGCTTATAATTATTTTAGTGGAAGTCTGGGTAGTGAAATAAGACAAGAAAAGACATCATAGGTGTGAGATTAGGAAAAAAGAAGCTTTCTTTTCAGATGACATGATAATTTTTATTAAATATTTTAAAGGCTGCTAAGGAAATAATGAAACTAGAAAGTAATCATAGGAAGAGTTTATACATAAATCATTAGTTTCCAATGTACCAGCACTGAACAGCAATGGTCAAACTGGAAAACAACAACAACAAAAATATCATGTTATCTTATTGGCATCTCTGAAAATTACATGATTTAATATAAATTTAAGAAGTCTAATGAAAAGAACAAGTTTCAAATGGAAGAAAATTTACAAAGCAAATAGTAGCTATTCTCCATCTGTATTTACAGAAAAAACTGAGTGTGGACATGTCAGGTCTTCTCAGCTTCACACAGACACACAGTTAATAAACTGTCAATTGAGCCCAGCAAATAATTTAGTAGATATTAATGAAGTACCTTTATAGTTTATGTGAGAGACAAATGACCCAGAATGAGGAATGCAGTTTTGAAGGAGGAAAAATTTCAAGGACTTTCAGTACCTGAGTTCAAGACTGATTATAAATCTACAGCAGCCAGGATAGTTTAACTAGTCAAAAAATGGGGAAATAGATTAAAGGGACCAAACAGGGAGCTAAGAAATAGAACTATAGACACTGACAGTTTGTCAAGTTTATATACCAAGACAGGGGAACAAAAGGAAAGCAATTGGGTGATGTGGGATTCCCCTTTCTATGCTGTGAATATATTTTAATACCATTGATTAATAAAAAATATCTACTTTGCATATGGCAATGCAAAATATAGCTAGGAAGGAAAACTAAGGAGAATGCAGGAAGAAAACGGCAGAGTCAGGCAGATGCCACATAGCTGCCAAAGTAGAACAACACCAAAACCTTACTAGCAAGCCACAGCCTAATGGCAATACACAAATTAATAGAAATCGGTTAATTTAAAGATGTAAGAGCTATCTAGGAATATATCTGAACCATTGGCCAAATACTGTTGTAATTAGTATAGATTTTTTTGTGTGATTATTCAGGACTGAGTGGCCAAGAAATGAAAGCACAGTCTCTGTTTACAATTAGGAAGAGATAATTTTAAAATAATGAATTGACTCTTGTCCCTTATACCTTTCACAGCAACTAACTCAGAATGGACCATAGACTTAAATAAAGAATACAAATGATATTGTTCACAAAAGTAACTCTGGGGAAAGCCTACTACTTCAGAGATTTGACAGTGTCTTAGGAAGCTGTGGCACCCATAAATAAGTCAGAGACTATATGGAACTATGAGATATTCTTAAAGTCATCTGCCCTTACACTTACTCTGGAACAAGATAATCAAAGAAAAGTAAACTTAAAAAGGTAAACAAGTTTTGGTGGGCTACAGCAGTTGACCACATATCACATCAGAAGCCTTTTCCCACTATACACTCAGGAAACTATGTGACATATAAAGCAGCAAAGTTAGATTAGCTGAAGTTACCTCTGCCCTACACAGAGACTTATACTGATGAGCAAAGTATGGAGTGGAAAGATGAAAAGAGGATGAGGTAACGGGACCTTCCTTTCTAAGAAAAGTTAGCACATTCAGAGCCACAGTGGTGTCATATGATCAAATAACGAAAGAATGGTAGGATTAGACATATAAACAAATTCCATAAAGATATGAAATGGAAACATTGTATTATGCCAGAATTTGAATAATAAGTTCAGCAACTTTGGTCTGAGACTTTCTCTTGGTCCTGCTAACAATTAAGAGTTAATAGTATGCTGCTTAGGACATGGCAATCTGCACAAGCTGGCTTGGAAATTTTGTTTAGATCTAGTGTCCTTGAAGCCACAAAAACTACCAGCCTGAAAACAGGCTGTCATATGCCTTGAGATTCTTAAAATTTGTGTCATGGTATTAATTAGCAAAGATGGTTATAAAAGACAACTTTATCAATGATGATTACACTTCAGGGGAATGATTGTAAAAGATAATTCTATTATGTTATGGTTTATCAAGATGACTAAAAGATATGTAAGAAAAAGTGAAACACATGTCCAAAACCAGAAATGGTATGATCTATGTTTTGGAGCAACATGAATCTATCCATGCTTACTTAGTTCTGTATAAATAAAGAAACACTCTGACTGCTAGTCAGTCAGGCTTCAAGATTCTCCCAACCATCCTGCCTGGCTCATCCTTCCCTCACGAACTCCATATTTCCTCTGTGGGACCTGGCTACCACTGGCAGTGGCCCCAGCATCTCAACTTTCTGTTCCTGCCACCATGCCTGTGGCTTACTGCCATGCATACCCATCATGATGGACTCTTACCCCTCTAAATGCATAAACTAAACTGTTTACCCTTTAAGTTGCCTTTGTTGTGTGTGGTTTTTCAAAACATCAAAAATGTAACTAAGGCATTTAAGAAAGAGACTACAAAAGACATTTTGTTTAAGAAGGAATATCAGTGAGAAGCATATAAAAATGTCTCACAGTTTGTGATACCATTGAAAGACACATGGAAAAAAAAAGAGAGGGAGACATAGATTAAACTATTCCAACAGTTAAAATATAGACCACTGAGAAAGCAAGTATTACTAAGGATGAAAATCAAAGGCAGTTCTTACAGTTACTGTTGGGGATGATTACCCTGAGTCATTTCCTCTGAGATTAAAACCTTTATCTTGGAGGGATGCTCATTAAGACACAGGAAGTTAAAGAGTGGTGAAACTATGGTATGCTTAAAGACAGAATATCAAAAGGGAGGTAAAGCTACAGGATGTTCTAAGGGGAGGGAAAACATTCCATATTTTAGAAAAATTCATTAAGTTTGGGAAATAAACAACTTGAAGTCTTTATGAAGTCCCTGAAAATTACCAGATTTATCGGGCCTTTCTTCCTGAAGTATATTTTGGTAGTAAGAACAAACAGACATGTTCAGATAATTTGAGCAGCCTGGAAGTAGCAATGAGCACCTGAACAATCTGGAAAAGGCTCAGACACACTGAACTACCTGGAAAGTTTACCCTCTAACCAATTAAGCTGCTTTATGGCTGTGATGTGGGATTCCCCTCCATATTCTGTGAATAACATTGGTCAATAAAGAAACTGCCTTGGCCTGTTGATAGGGCAGAACTTAGGTAGTCAGGGAAAACTAAAGTGAATACTGGGAGAAAACAGATTGGAGTCTGGTAAATGAACTAGCAGTCACTAACAACAAATTGGCATTCCAACATGGTGGACTAAATCCATGTAAAACCTGAGAGGACTTAGAACGGAATTCTAAACACACACACACAAAAAAAAAAAGTTTGGCTGCATTTATTTTCCTGAATGGACTTTTCTTGCTGGCAGCATGCTGTGGTGCCTTCAAGCAAGGTCTTACTGATTCAGCAGTAGCAGAAAAAAAAAGCCATGTGATTGGAAATGCGGGTTTTCTGGGCCATGCTGCCAGTGTGACCTCTGGCTCTTTCAGGAGAATGAGCATTTAAATGGGGTTTGTGAGCAGACTGGTACAACTTGCTTAATGGCAACACAGACTGGCTGTGAGCATGGCTATCAGAGTCAGAAAACAGACTTGGCAGGGAGAGCAGGCAGTGCCATAAATACTCTAGCAATGGTGTCGTTTTAGTTCATAAGAAGGGCTTAGCATTTTATTTTTTCTCCCCTCTTCCCATTTCCCTCCGCTCCCCCACACACCCTCCAGTCCTAAGGGAGGGCAAGGCACCCTGCCCTGTAGGAAATCCAAGGCCCTCCCTGCTATATTCAGGCTTAGGAAGGTATGCATCCAAAGAGAATAGGATCCCAAAAAGCCAGAACATGCAGTAGAGATAAATCCCAGTGCCATTATCTTTGGCCCCTCAGTCTGCCCCAATTGTCAACTACATTCAGAGGGTCCAGATTGATCCCATCCTTGTTCATTTCCAGTCTACCTGGAGTTGGTGAGCTCCTATTAGCTCAGGCACACTGTCTCAGTGGGTGAACCAACCCCTCATGGTCCTGACTTCCTTGCTCGTATTCTCCCTCATTCTACTCCAAGGTCCAGTAGAAGAACAGAAGGGGGGCTTAGCATCTTAAGAAGCATTTCTGGTGAGAAAAGAATTTCAAATACACAATAGGACAAATTCAGACATAAAAGAACTTTAAACAAGACACAGTGTGTTTAAAATAAATTAAAAGAAATAAGAAAGAATAAGTCATGTAAAGATGGAATATAAAAAGAGAGTCTAAATTATGTATATTATTATGTTTTCTTTGAATGTTTTGACTGTGAAGGAGCTAAGTATCCAACATATATACTTTAAAGGTATTTTGTCTTCAAAATTCAAGTCTACAGATGTGTTGTTTTGAAAAAGAGGTTCTACTTTTGTTTCCACAAAGGATGAGAAACTATCGGATCATTTCAGACTAATATGAATTGATGTACCAAGACCCCCAGAAAGTTTGCCATGAATACCCCCCAAAATACTTTGCCCAACAAAAAGCAGGATGCAGTATGGAGAGAACTACACCCACATTCCCAAATATTGTCTATAAATGTTTGTTTACATTTAAAGGGGGATATGCTATATAGATTTTCTTTGATATGGATACTGGTTTATTGAAACAAATTTAAGGTCAATTTGTTGTTCTGTGTATCTGTATGTTTCTGCTATGGATTAAGGTATTGTGATTGTACAGTTCACTTAAAAATATAATCTATAATTAAGAAATATTAGTTAATAGAGAGTCATCTATAATAGTCGAGCATGTAGTCATGTTAGTTAGATTTTCTAGACCGACAAATATGTATTTCAGATGGATAAGTGTTCTTCAAACCTTTCAAAGACTACAGAATATTGTATTTAAAATGTTTAAGAACTTAGGACTTTTTATGACAATGAAACACATCTGTTCCTGGCAGCACCAATTACTTCAAGAGGAAGATGGGCATCAAAGAGTCTCCTTATGGAGTTTACTAGCCATTTGGGCAATATACTGCTCTTGCCTGGACTGCTTAATGGTATGGTATGTGAACTGGACATGTAGGATCCATGGAAAAATAACTGCTGAAGTTTTCTAAAGAAGATGAGACAGTTCTTTGGGGTTCCTACTTCATAAAAGAGATTTACATCCTTTATACACACTGATCTAGAAATGGAATTGAGAATAAAGAAAGAAAAGGAGAATTTTACCTTTGTCTTCTTTTGGTTTGTGGTAACAATACAATAGTTTTGTAGTGTTGAGGAATGTTTATTGTAGTATAGAGATACAAGAATTTAAAGAGCAGAGATGACAAGTGGCAAACTCTCTACAACCTAGCAAAAACTAAGAGAATATTGCCATGGATCAAAACACATTGCTATGTGACTTCATTGTCCACTTCACTCTTAGACATATGTACCCACTAGATCTGTGGGTGTCAATTCATGAACGTCGGTTGTATACATGGGCTTGATTAAGTGTGAGAACTGGAAAAGTGTTTCATGCTGAGAGGTTTGCAATGAAGATAAAATTCAAATACATAAAGAAAATAAAAGGAAATAGTTCAGTGACAAATTCTAAACTTTCCATAAACTCTTGCAGGTACTGACATTATATAAACCTGGTTACTTTAGTAATATGGGACAGAGTTGAGACAATGGGTTGGTATATAAGATTTCCTCAGGTCACCCTTTGTTCCCTAATTTTTGTGGTTTAGATGAGAATTTCCTCCATGACCTCACATTTATTTGAATGCTTTTTCCTTGTCAGTGAAACTGCTAGGGAAAGTTTAAGAGGTGTGACCTTGCTGAAGTAGGTGTGGCCCTTGCTTGAGTAGGTGTCACTAGGAGTGGTCTGTGATGTTTCAAAAATCCTTGCCAGGACCAGTCTCTCTCTCTCTCTCTCTCTCTCTCTCTCTCTCTCTCTCTCTCTCTCTCTCTCTCCTCCTCCTCCTCCTCCTCCTCCTCCTCCTCCTCCTCCTCCTCCTTCTTCTTCTTCTTCTCTCCTTCTCTCCCTCCTTCTCTCTCTCCCTCCCTCTCTCTTTCTCTCTGTGTCTCTCTCTAGTTTGTTCACTCTCTTCCCCTCCCCCTCTCTTCCTGCTGCCTGTGAAGCTTTCAGCTACTGCTGAGACAGTGCCATGCATGCCTGTTTCTCACTATGGTGATCATGGATTAACATTAAGACTAAAAGCAAGTTTCAAATTATGTTTTTTTCTTTTGTAAGAGTAGCCTTGGTGATGGCCTCTTTTCACAGCAGTAGAATAGTAACTAAGATACCAAGATAATCAACTACAGTCTTTGAGTCCTAGGATGGATGGTTTTTGTTCAACATGTCATAAGTTAGAGTTACTGAAAAGAACCTCATGTTAAAAAAAAAATGTGCTTCCATTAGATTGCTTGTCTACAAGTCTATAAGACATTTTCTTGATTAATGGTTGACCCAAGAGTCCCAGGCCACTGGGGATGGTGCAATCCTTTGGCCAGCTGAGGAAACCAAGTAAGATCACTTTTCCAAGGTCTCTGCTTCAATTATGACTCCAGGTTCCTGCCCTGCTAAATTCTGCTGTCTTTCTTCAGTAATAGACTGTAGCCTAAAAATGTAAGATGAAATAAACCCTTTCCTCCCCAAACTGCTTTGGTCATGGTCTTTATTACAGTAATAGAAACCTAAGCAATCAAGATATAAGGAAAGTCATTCTCTCTTGGTGCACCTAAGGCTTCTTTCTTCAGTTATAAAATGGTGACAGTAATATATAGTTGATGGAATTATAATAAAGAACAAGTCCATTAGCTGAAATAAAACATCAGATTAGCACCTGACATCCAGTAAGAGGTCAATAAATGTTAGTAACTATTACTATTGCTTTTTCTGTCTTCTTTACTAGGTTGCAGGTAACATGTTTTACCTAAACATCTAACTTTTGTCTCTTGGGCTCTTTTCCTGAGATTCTGTAGGAGGTATCATTTCACTATATACATGAAATCACCCACCGTAACACCCCAATGATAAGCTGTCACTGTATTATATTAACCAGTGCATTCTTAGGACTGTCTTTCTGCTTAAACATTACTCAGATATTTCATCAGACCAGACTTTGCCAGAAGTCACTTAAAACAAATAGACTTTATGTTCCCCGGACAAAGTTAAAATGAACAGTATTTTTTTACAACATTCTTGCAATTGATTATTAACTCTGTTATTTACATTCAGCTACTTAAGACCTCAAAGTCAGCTAGGTCAGGAGATTAATGTGCTGGAAAAGGCATCCATGGTTGATGTCTTATCCTTTACAAGGTTTTGAGAGTTTGTTATGGGCTGAACATCATTATTTTGTAAGGTGGATGATTAGGGTAACTGCTTCCCTTTCCTTCCTTGACTTCTTCACATCACACTGTTAAGGGAATCCTTTCTCCTGTGTTTGAAGTTGACGATGTCATCAATTACCCATAGGTTTGTGACAAAATCAAAGGTCAGAATTATCATGTTTTCAGGTAAAAAAATAAGACTTTATTAAGTTTTCACCTAGATCTTTGTGTCAGGTCTTTTTATTAATGCCAAATTCTGACTCATCGGACTATGTTTTTTCATTAACAGAATTTTTAAAAATACTGAGAAAATAATTCAATAGTTTGATATTATAAAATATCTTATAGATACTAATCCTCTAGATTTTTATGTTGATTCTACGAATATTTTACATGTCACACACATCTTTTATTTTATTTTATTTTATTTTAACTATGTTTATAGTTATCTCATGACCCATCAAGAACCAGAGGAAATATCAAAATATTTCTAGCTTTCCAATATTAATAAATATGCAAACATCAAAAATATCATCAAAGGAAAACCTTACTCCAATTTAAAACACTTAGATCAAGATATAGATAATGTTGTTAAAGTTTTTTTTTAATGTTGTTAAAGTTTTATACTTCAATGAAAGTTCTAACTTGAAACAATGTTCTTTCAAATGACTTGTTTCCTTTATTCTAAGTAAAAATTCCCTCTTGACTTATCTTTGTTTGAAACTCTGACACCCATCCCACCTTGAATCCATCACAGAGCCTTGTTTTCCCTGGTCTTGGAGGTTGGACCTCTGCTGTTTTGTTTAAATGCTGAGTCTGATCCATGATTGGATCGTGGATGTGATGGGACTGTCTGTAATCACTGTTGATAAATGCTTCAGTTGAAATGATCACCTGCCAAGAGAGAAAAGGTGGCATTTATTAAACTTGTACATAATTTTTATATTTAAAATGAGCAAAAACATTAAATAATAGAAACTAGGATTTTGATATCATTCTGCCTGTGTAGATTATACAGCCTAAGGAAAGAAAATGTGCATTAAATTTGTCCTTAAATTTTTATAAAGTGCCAAATAGTGCCTTGCATAATAACAGATACTCCAAATGAACAGGAAGAAATCATACTATGACTTCTAACAAGAACGTTGTTAAGATGGTTTCACAGAGGAGTAGTAGCACCATGTCATAAACCAGTAGAGTTTACATTTTATGAACTGTGTGTGTAAGGTATGTTCCAAGTGCATCAGAGACCCTTGCTACGTGTGACTTGTCTTGAGAAGTCATGTATTCCCCAGGAGAAAAGATGATTGAAAACACATGAGATAAAAAACCGGCCAGATCCCTTCCCTAGGCTTTGCCACTGTATTCAGAGGCTTCAATTAAATATATAGTGTTTTTCCTTTATTACATGGATGGTGTTGTAAGATAAGCACCATTCTGTGCTCCTTCTCCTGCTGAACACATTAAATGTTATCTGTATAAAAGGACTGCGCTGTCCATGCTATATTTAACTAGTTCAATGTGGATTAGCAACTGGCATGCACTTAATTACTTCGTTAGAAACAATATTTATGAATTGTCATACCTGCAGAGTAAATTCCTACAAGTGTTTGGTGTCAGATATACTAGAAATTATATTTTTAAGTGTTTTTTAATACCTATTCTTTTTTTTTTCAAGACAGGGTTTCTCTGTGCAGCCCTGGCTGTCCTGAAACTATCTCTGTAGTCCAGGCTGAGCCTGAACTCACAGTG
>NW_026067905.1:2465827-2483563 GCF_014885135.2 Alexandromys fortis
GATGAGGAGGGAGGAGGGAGGACAGGAGAAGGAAAGGGAAGAACAGGAGAAGGAAAGGTAAGGGAAGGAAAAGGAAAGGAAGGGAAAGGAAGGGGAGGAGAGGAGAGGAGAGGAGAGGAGAGGAGAGGAGAGGAGAGGAGAGGAAAGGAAAGGAAAGGAAAGGAAAGGAAAGGAAAGGAAAGGAAAGGAAAGGAAAGGAAAGGAAAGGAAAGGAAAGGGGCAATCAACTCATCATTCTAAATGGTTGAAGTTCCATTTATCCAGACAGAACTGGGAAATGATTTACCAACTCTTATTTTCCAATTATCTTTTACTTGCTATAGCTAGAGGCTGTGGAAACCTGAGTCATGTCTGTCTCTTGAATGGATTGATAACTGTTTTTTTTTTTTCCTGGATGGATTTATAACTGTTTTTGAGAGCTGCACAGAAGATACAAGGCCATATAGCTTATTCCATGAACCATAAACACCCCATACCTTTCCTTGGTATTTCACAGAAATATTGTACACTGAAGTAATATTGAGAGCAAACTCAAAATGTCTTACCTGAACTCTGTCTTCTACAGCATTTGTGGCATGTCCAACGTTTATCCTTCCAGAAAGTTCCTCTTTAAAGTCACTTAGCTGTTTTTTCTGTCAGTCCAATGATTAACTATCTTTTCAGGTCACTGTCCTACACAAATTGCAAAAAAAAAAAAAAAAAACAAACAAAGATTGGGCTAGAAATTCACTCCTGACTCCTGTGTTTCACGACTGTATTAAAAACTGCTCAAGATTTATACATTTTCTTACACTGATTCTAAGGTTATAGCTTCATTTTTAGAAGTGTCCTGCAGTTTTATTCAAAGGCCTGCAGTTTTCTTTTTTGGTTGTACTTTAGTATTAAAGTGATGCTGGCTTCACAGAAGGAGCTTGGTAGTGAGCCGTCTGTTTATTTCTTTTTTTTTTTTTTCAATAGTTTCAGAAGAATTGGCTATAGATGTTATTTTAAAGTCTGGTAGAACTCTGCTGTGAATCCATATGCCTCTGGAAATTTTTTTATAGCTAGAATGCTTTTTATTATTATTTCAGTCTCCTCATTTGTTATGAGTCTGTTTAAGTTCTTAGTCTAGACTTGACTTAATTTTGTGGTTTGGCTGAATCTAGCAATTCATCTGTTTCTTTTAGGTTTCCCAGATTAATGGAATACAGGATTTTAAAAATTCCCTTCAAATATTTGGAATTTATTTGGTGTCTGTTGTGCTCCATTAAGTACTTTTAATGTATAATGACAATTTTGTTTTTCTGTTCACTTTTTGATTATGTTAATTTGAGTCCTTTTTTTTCTTTTAGTTAGTTGGGCTGAAGGTCTGTCAATCTTGTTTATCTTCTCAAAGAACCAGGTCTGAAATTATTTAATTTTTTTGTATTATTGTATTTGTTTCTATTTTGTTATTCTCAGCACTGATTCTTATTATTTCTTGCCATTAATGTGGTGTGGATTTGGTTTGTTCTTTTTAGTTCAATTTTTTTGAGTTTTATCATTAAGTCATTTTTGTGTTCTATCTGATTTTTTAACGTAGAAACTTAGAGCAAAAATTTTCCGAGTAGGACTGCTTCCGGTGTGTTCCAGAAGTTTTGTTGTGTTGTGCTTACATTCACATTTAGTTCCAGCAAACTGTTTATTTCTTTCTTACTTTATGCATTGACCCATTCATCACTCAGTGTTGAGCTGTTTAATCTGAATGAGTTTGTGTATTTACTAGAGATTTGCTTGCAGGCAATATTAAGTTTTAGTGCATTGGGATAGGAAGGAATACTTGGAATTATTTCAGTCTTCTTAGATTTGCAAATGCTTATTTTGCATCTCTGGATATGGATTATTTTTAACAATTTGATATGATGCTGAGTAGAATGTGCATTCATTGGTTTGGGGTGGAATATTCTGTACATAACCATTAAGTCCAATTAATGTATAATGCAAATTAATTCTGATGATTTTCCTTTTTTGTCCAGATGACTAGTCTATTGGAGAAAGTGGAGTATTGAAATTACCTACTATTAATTGATTGATGCTAATCTATGTCTTTAAATCCAGTAGTAGATTTTTTAATTAAACAGGACACCCTACAGTTTGTTGCATATGTGTTTAGAAAAGCTTAACTTCTTGGTTAATTGTCTTCTTGATTAGCATGAGGTATTGTTTATTACTTCTTATTAGTTTTGGTTTGTAGTCTAATCTGTGAGCTATTAGGAGAGCTAAGCTTGATAGCTTCCTGGTCCTCATCTGATTGGCATTCTTTTGCTCATCGCTTTACTCTAAGAGAGTGCCTGATTTTAAAACTGTGTTTCTTACAGGCAGCAGAAAAGTGCAATTTTCTTCTTAGTCCATTCACTCAACCTGTGACTTTTGGTTGGAGAACTAAAGTCACTGATATTTAAAGTTATTAATATAATATGTCAAATAGGTCATCATGTTGTTGATTATTGGTATTAAGGTTTGTGTTCTGTTTAGTATTTTGTGTTTCAATAATTGTGACTTCATATTTCTCACCACAATATTTGTCATGGATGATTTTACATTGTGTTATAGTCTTTGTGTTTCTTTGTCATGGTTAGCACATCTGCTAGGATGATGTCATCAACTTGCTTTTCTTCTTACTCTACTCAGATTTTTGGTTTTCGATGAATCTTCCTTAGAGAAATGTATGTATGAAGTTAAGCTATAAAGACCAGTAAAACATGGTGTTAATAATTAGATGCAGTTGCTGAAGTGGTCTAGTCTTGGTTATGTGGCAATCGGACTAAGGTTAAGGCTATATGCTGAATTCTAAGTATCCCTGGGAGAGTAAAAAGGCTGGTCACTTTTTGGGTTATGTGACCCCACTGGGAGGCAGGAGGTCAAATGTAAGATACCCTCAATGAAATCTATTTTATTGTCTAGAGTTATGCTGAGATCCAGAGGCCAAGCCTTTGACCTGTGTTGTGTGTGTGTGTGTGTGTGTGTGTGTGTGTGTATTCAGGGAGACTCTATACAGAAGTATAGACTCTGCCCTGCAATGACTCCTGGGACCTCAGAAGTCAAAGACCACATCTCACAGTGACCTTTGAGATTGACTGAGCCAAAGCTTCAGTTATCAAGGGACTCTGGGTCTACTGCAGCTGAATCTCCAGCCCTGGGCTGACCTTTGAAGACACTTGGGATATAGAGTATATTGCTTGCTATGATTCTGGTCTCAATGGAGCCAGAAGCCTGTGCTTATAGTACTTGCTGATTCACACATAGTTGAGAGCCTGGTTACCCAAAGATTTCTCTAGTCTGGAGCCGGAAGCCTAGTCTCCAAGTGTTCTCTCCAATGTGGAATTTTTAAGGTTTCCCTGATTACAAACACATTCTTGACAACAATAATCAATACTAGTTTTCTCGATTGAATTCTTGTATCAAAATCAGGAAAAGAATGGTCATTCACTTGTGTTTTGTTTTTGAGTAAAGATAAAGTTCAAGGTTTGATCAGTTCAATAACATGAACACTTCTCTTTCTCAAATAACTCAAGTCTGGATTTCTGTTTTAAATGTACTGATAATAATATCTTCTCCCCTCCACTGCCTCTCTCCCCTTCTCTCATGCGTTTGTGTGTGCATGTGTGTGTGTGCATATGTGCCCTTGTATGTATTGTTACCTTGGATCATTCTTGCATGACACTTGATAAAACTGTAGTAGCATTTAATTAGTCTCCATTTCTCAGCCATTTGGCTATTTTTAGTATTCCTTGTTAATTTTTGGAAACATATAAATATTAGGAGGAGGTAAATCATGGAGAAGGACTAGGAAGTATGTGGGGAGTCTGTAAGGAAAGGCTGTTAACCTGGGTCCAAATACTTCTATTTGAGTCCTGAACTTTTGTGTGGTCTTTACTACAAAATGGTCCTTACAAGAGATTCAGATCCAACAAGTCATTGGACAGGTTTTATTTGTTCTAGATGAGATCCACCTATGTATTCCAGGTAGCTCTTAAATGTGGAGTCAGTCTGCCTCACACTTCCAAATGCTGGAATGACAAAGAATGCATCCCACACTGGAAAAGATTCTCATTTTAAACAAACATGCAAGTATTTCTGCAGAATGCTGGCTTCTGGGGGCTCTGGTGCTGTTATAGAGTCTGTCCCACAATTTTAAAGGATATGTTTTCATTTAGCATGGGGAGATGGCTTGAGCAAATTTATGTTGGTGTCCTCAAGCATTTAGGGCACACAAATTTGCTTTGGACAAAATATGTGCACAGAATGAAAATCAAATAAGACATATTAACTAAGAACCTTCCCAACTCCAGAAAAAAATAAGCTGTCCTGGTGAAATACCAGAATTTTTTCCCCCTGAGGTCAAAGAGCATTCTCCTCTGCTTCACTCTCCTCAAGTCCTCAAGTCATGAAATTGCTATTGCAGAAAACAGTAGTGGACAGGAGGGAACCATTGCACAAGTCCTTTTGAGATCAATATCATGCTAATAACCACAGATCAAAGGAGTTGCAAAAGTGTTCCTTAAAGTCTATCAATATTTATTTAAGAGCAGTCCAGCAGCAGTGATGAAATACCAGACTTTGAAGTCTGATAGATTTAAATAAGAACTTGTATCTGATGTTTAATTAATGCCTTAACTGAGTAACCTGTACCTGCCTAGGAATTTCCATGTCTTTCAAGTAACAAGCCAATGTCTGAAGTGAGGAACTGGCATACCTGGCACATTCTACAGTCAAGACATTGTCACATTCCTTCCGTTGCAGTTATGTATGACAAATGTCAAAGCAGCCAGTTTTTACAAAATGCATATATAAAAGTGTACCCAGGGCATTTCTTTTCAGGAGCATTTGGATTCAGAGTCTTGGCAGCTAAGACATCTCAAGAGACAGCTTCCGGGTACAGAGAAAACTTGCCACTGCCTAACTCAACACACCTCCTTTGCAACAATCTCCTGAAAACTACCTTCTGCATGTATGTAGCCTATACCTCTATCCAGCACTGATGCTCGAAGTTCTTGTATCACTGAGGCTAAGCTTATCACCAGCAATTATCTCTTGTAGTAATTACCACTAAAGCAAGGAGCCCCTGTCCACTCATCTTTTCTAATTTCCCTAGGGGCTTCATAGTTCTGATTGTGTCTCCCATTTTCATGGGTAATCATAAGGAAAATTCTTTTTATCTTCAGCCTCTTTTCAGATTTTTTTCACATCATTTTCCTGTTGATACTTAGAGTTGGCCCTTCCCTGAAGATGCCATGTTTTCCACACTGTGACTGCTGGGGTGGATGTTCTACTACTCTTCACTGTAATATTTGAAACTAGACCTAGATGGCCTGTTTTCAAACTTACATCACCCTGTTACATTCTTTCCGTTTCCGCTTTACATCCCTGGGAATCCAGACTTGAATCTCATCTTAAAAGAATCCTGCTGAAGTGAGGGAAGAAAAATTGTAGGAGCCAGAAGTGTCAAGGATATCACAATAAAAACCTACAACTAACAGGGGCTCAAAAGGGCTCACAGAAACTGAACTAACAACCAGAGAGCCTGTATGGGACTGACCCAGGCACTCTGCATATATGTGTCAGTTGTGTAGCTTGGTCCACTTGTGGGACTCCTAGCAGTGGGAGCAGGGGCTGTCCCTAACATGTTGGCTGACTCTTGGGTTACTTTGACAAGCCTTAGTAAAAGGGGAGTTGCTTAGTTTTACTGCAACTTGATATACCATTCTTTGTTGAGCCCCATGGGAGGCCTGACCCTTTCTGAATAGAAAGAGAAGAGGAGTAGATTGAGGAGCAAATGAAGGGTAGGTGACAGAGGGAATGGGAGCAGAAGAGGAAGGCGAAATTGCAGTTGGGATATAAAACAAAAAAATGAATGAATAAAGAAATAAGTATAATTCATTTTTCCTTTGTTGAAATAATTTGCCAAGCTTTAAGTCATTCTCACTCATATGACAATTATAACTTTATATGAAGTTAATATATGGAAGTGTGATTTATATTACAACTGTTGGTTTCTTTCTTTGCATGTGTATCTGGTGCACACAGATGTTGGCACTGGATGTTGCTCAATCACTTTCCACCTTCCTTCGTTTTTGTTGTTGTTTCCTTTTTCTTTTGAGACAGAGTCTCCCACTAAACCTAGAGCTTACAATTTTGGTTGATGGATGGCCAGAGAGACCCAGGGATCTGCCTATCTTAACATCTCCAGTGCTGGGGTAACAGATATGTGCCACTATGACACTTTACATGAGTTTTAGAGAATCAACACAGTCCCTGATGAGTTGACCCACTGGGCCATCTCCTTAGTCCAGTTGTTGATTTCCATAACTTTAAGACAGTCCTAATATCTTGATCCCTAGTCTTTCAATTTTCTTTCCTCTGAAAAGCTTGGTGTCTACTGACTCCTAAAGGCATTTTGTAAACTTTGTCATACCATCTCTGCAATTCCTTGTGTCAGTATCAAGGACAGCATCACCAGCTCCCTAGACTCAGAAATTATTCTGTTATCTAAAGGTCACACATTTATTTTGTCAGATATTTCACAATTTCTTTTCATATTTTATTTCTCATATCTGCATGAGGTTTTATGGTCATGAGAAAGAGCTATTTCACACATAAACAAGTCATTCTAGTCTTGTTGTATAGTTTTAATTGCTTCAAATCATAGTGCTGTTTAGATTCAACTCTTACACTACTCTGCCTATTCCTCTGTAAAGCCATGAGTCACTGAAGAAATACATCTCAACTATTCTGACTTTGAGTTTAAACAAAATTTAGATGTATTCTTCTGATCCGTGGTTTTTGCCTTCTGGGTTAATATTTTGTACTTTCATTTTTATCTTCAAAATTCTGAAGTATCTGCTTGTAAACACAGCTGGGACCCATCACCAGTTTCACCAGTAAATACGAAAACTGCTTTCCACTATAACTGTGTCTCTACAGCAAAAGGTTCCTCTGTTCTGTCTTGAGTAACTTGTGCACCAGCTAAGAACACCCTTCACTTCTGTACAGGTTATCTCTTGCCATGTGTGTGCAAGCATCTTATTTTCCCTTTCCAGACTTCCCAATGAGACCCCCATCAGCATATAACCTGCTTTTAACTTTCTCATTTTTCAGCATTTCTTTTTGATCCAAATCTTTGTCTAGGTATTGTAACTTTCTTCTTTTATATTTTATAGTTTTATCTTCATTCACTTTTAAGTTAAAATATAGACTAATGGGTTTCATTAGGATACTTTCACATTTACATGCTTTATTGTTATTTATTATGTTATTTTACTTCTTGTATTTTTATTGCTCTTATTCTTCTTTGGACTTTCTTTCCACCTGACTTCTGACCTCCTCTTAGTGATTCCCTTACTACACCAAATAGTGGCCCCTCTGCTTGATTATCAATGTATTCTACTACCATTTCTTAATATCTCCCTTTTTGTGGAATATTAGTTGAAGATGTCTTACATTAATTTATGCTATGTAACATTTGTTTAATGAAACAACGTTGTGTTGCATTCTTTTATGTTGTGTTTGTTTAACTGTGAATTTGTGTTACTTTGCCTGTCTAAAACATCTGATTGGTCTAATAAAGAGCTGAACAGCCAATAGCAAGGCAGAAAGTATAGCTGGATGGCAAAGAGAATAAAATAGGAGGAAAAAAATGTGATAAGGACATCAAAGAAAAATGAGGAGGACAACAGGAGCCTGCTCCTCAGCTCCACAGCAAGCCACAGAGTAAGAAGTAAAGAAAGGTATATAGAGTAGAGAAAGATAAAAACCCAGAAACAACAGGTAGGTGGAATGATTTATGTTAATAAAAGCTGTTTAGAAATAAGCCAAGCTAAGTCCAGGCATTCATTACAAAGAATAAGTCTCAGCAGAAGGAGCCAGTGGCAGCGCAGGCGGGCAACGCAGGCCAGGCCGCATGCTGCGGCCGGGACCCGAGGGGACTGGCGCGGTGGCAGAGGACGCAGGCGGCAGGGACCAGCGTGCAACACCGAGAGCAGATCGCCCCACTACAATTAAATCAAAGAGGTAGGCCTTTGGTTTGGGAGGGCCCTGGCAAATAGGGAGCCGGGTCCTGTTCCGGAAAACCCTTCTGAGGGGTGAGAGGGTTCTTGGCCCCCCGGCAGGAGCCAGGAAACAGGGCGAGGGCAATTAGTAAGAGAAGCCTCTGGCCAGCAGAGAAACCCGATCCGATTTTAAAAGACCAATTAGATAGCATTGAAAGGAGGAGATGGGCAGGCTCCAAGGCAGAACATCACCCAATAATCTGAAAAACAACATGAAAACACCAGATCCCAAAGATCTTACAAAAGAAAGATTTGAAGACCCTAACACAGAAGAAGTGGAAAAAATTGACTTTATGAAAGCAATAGAGTCCCTTAAAAAACATGTAAAAAAACACCCTTATAGAAATGGATGAGAAGTATAACAAAAAGTTTGAAGAATTAAGTAAATATGTACATGAGACCCACAAACAGGTAATGGAAACAGTTCAAGAATTGAAAACTGAAATAGAAGCAAGGAAGAAAACACAAAATGAGGAACAGCTGGATATGGAAAATCAAGGACAACGAGCAGAGCCTACAGAAACAAGCATAATCAATAGACTACAAGAGATAGAAGAAAGAATCTCAGATTCTGATGACACCATAGAGAAAATAAATGCACTGATCAAAGAAAACAGCAAAGTCAACAAATTCTCATCACAAAACATTCAAGAAATATGGGACACAATAAAAAGACCAAACCTAAGAATAATAGGAATAGAAGAAGGAGAAGAATCACAGCTCAAAGGCCCAGAAAATATTTTTAAAAAAATTATGGAAGAAAACTTTCCCAACATAAAGAAAGATATCCCTTTGAATATTCAAGAAGCATACAGAACACCAAACAGACTGGATCAAAGAAAAACATCCCCTCGCCATATAATAATCAAAACACAAAATATACAGGTTAAAGAAAGAATATTAAGAGCTGCAAAGGAAAAAGGCCAAGTAACCTATAAAGGTAAACCGATCAGAATTATACCTGACTTCTCTATGGAAACCATGAAAGCCGGAAGGTCCTGGATAGAGGTACTTCAAAAGCTAAGAGACCATGGATGCAAACCCAAACTTCTATACCCAGCCAAGCTAGTGTTCACTATCAATGGAGAAAACAAGACATTCCAGGATAAGAACAAATTTAAACAATACGTAGCCACAAATCCAGCCCTACAGAAAGTAATAATCACTACGGATTAAAGTTAGAAGGCAACAACAATGCTGCCCCCAGAAAGCCGACAAACTCATGGAAACTGAACAATCAACTACTGAACCACACCTGGGTGAAGGAAGAAATTAAGAAAGAAATTAAAGTCTTCCTTGAATTTAATGAAAATAAAGAGACAACATACTCAAACCTATGGGACACGATGAAAGCAGCGCTAAGAGGAAAGTTCATAGCACTAAGTGCCCACTTAAAGAAAATGGAGAAAGCATACATTGGGGACTTAACAGCACACCTGAAAGCTTTAGAAAAAAAAGAAGCAGATGTTCCCAGAAGGAGTAGAAGACTGGAAATAATCAAACTGAGGGTGGAAATCAACAAAATAGAAACACAGAAAACAGTCCAAAGAATCAATGAAACAAAGAATAAGTCTCCATGTGATTATTTGTGAGCTGGGTGGCAAGTCCCCAAAGAACAAAGAGTGAAGAGAAACACACACACACACACACACACACACACACACACACACTCCCTTTTCTGGTTTTGTGTCCTTACTTGTCTTTCTGAGTCTCACACATTTTGCTTAACTTGATTATTTCATTATCTTTCCATCTGTTGATGGACACCTAGGATGGCTCTTTACTGGCTATGGTGACCAGTTTAGTTATAAACATGAATATGCAAGCATCTTTAGTATATGTTGACTTAGAGCACACAGCCAGGAGTGAGAATTTGGAGTCATAGAGTAATTCTAGTTTTAGGCTTTTGAGAAATATCCACAGTTGTTGCATTATTTTACATTCCCACCAATAGTGTACAAATGTTTCTCTTTCTCCACACTATCACAGCATTTTTGTTTGTTTTCTTAATGGTCATTAGATGGAGGTGAAAGGGAATCTTAAATCAATTTCAATTTCTATTTCCCTGAAAGTTGAGAAATTGAGTGTATTGAACATTCTTTTCAAGTATTTATCAGCCATTTATGGTTCTTCTTTTGAGAAGTGTATATTTAGCATATTGGGCCACTTATTTACTGGACAATTTAAGTTTTATCCTGTAAGTTTTACAGTTATTTATAATTTTTTTACACAAGGGAAGGAAAGGAATATATGTATATGAAAAAGTCAAAGTATACCCCATCTCTAGATACTATGGCTTTATAGTTGCATGCTACAAACCACAACATTATCTAGTAATTGCTCAGCCATTTTTTCATGAGTGGCTTATCAGAAGCAAGGGATCTGATAAAGGCTAAAACAAAAAGTAAGGCTTTTGGTATTATTGCTTTATGAATAAAGTGGGTGTCCTTTCCTGTAGAGTTTTTCACTGTAGCTAACTCCCTTTCTGTTACATGTTTGAGAATTAATCCCCATAGTTCAGAATTGTTTCACGAAAACAGTTTCCCACTGCCACGACTTGTTCCTCTCCCCTAGGTAAATGCAGAGATCTGCCTTGCTGCAATTATCTTTATTAGCAGCTGTTTGCTCAGTTCTTAGGGTACAGACAAAGAGCATTTCATTAAAATATACACAGATCTCCAAGGACATAGAATTACTACCTGCCCAAGCTGCTGCACTGGTTTTACCCCACTAAAAAGATTACAAACACCTTAAGCTCACTTTCACCTCAGTTTACTGATGGTTTTAGTTCAGAAAATTTACTGCTTGTGTTTTACTCTCAAGGACAGCGAAAGAGATAATTATCTGCAACCTAAAGAAAGAACCACTACTCCCCCTGATCAGAACAGCTGATAAGAGTATACCCTGGAACTGATCATTTAGAGGCCTGAGTCTCTTCTTTGTTTCTACTGCCTAGAGCAAAACTCCAGATCTAAACCTGTAGAAACTGCAGCATCTGGTGTATGTGCTATCAGATTCAGTAACCATTAGCTTCCCTATGATTGTTCATGTAGGTTGCTTGGTTACCTGATTCTATGTATGCTGGGAGAGGAAAAGAGCAACATGTTAGAAATAAACATTTTAGTTATTTAAACCATTTAAAAATGAAACACAGTGCACTAATATTCCCCTATAGAATCCCCTGATTATTTAATCCATTTCTTAACTAAAAAACTCACATAACCACAAACATTTCATTTTCAATGAGTATCAAAAATGTACATAAGGAAAGAGATAGTCTTGTCAAGAAATAGTTCGGGAAAATCTACATCCACCTTCAGAAGAATGAAACTAGATTTATATTCCTTATCCTGCACAAAAACAAGTAAAGATTCTCCCAGTAGTTCTCAGTTATTGTTATAGTAAATGTTCTAAACTTGTCTACTAATTTAAAAGTGGCTAATGTAAGATATCAATGTAAGATCTAAAACTTGGAAGCCGTTAGAAGAAAAAATAAGCTACTTAAGACAGGAAGATAAGGACTTTCTTAAAAAGTAACTGACAAACTGCCAAAATAGGCAAAATAGTATTTCCTAATTCCTGCTTTATGGAGAAGTCTGCCAGGTATTATGGGCCTATAGGCTGAAGATGGATGCCCCAATATTACAGAAGAATTTTGGGTGACTATCGAGACAACAAGATTTCTCTGTTAATTATAAAGGTTTGGAATTTGCTTATAATGTGCTTTCTGTTTATTTAGGTAACATATCCTTCTGGGGTCTTTGAAGAATTGCAGACAGATATGATGTGGGAGTGTCATATATTAATCTGTTGATTTCATTGTTTAAGCAATAAAGAAACTGCTTGCCCTGATAGGTTAAAACATAGGTGGGAGGAGTAAACAGGAGGAAGAGGAAGTGAGGTAAGAAAAAAAAAACAGACAAGACAGCTCTGCTCTCTGGAGCAGAGATGCCATGCTCAGCTCTCCCGGGTGGACGCGAGATAGCTCTGCTCTCAGAGACACACACGATGAAGCTCAGGCCCAGGATGGACGTAGGCTAGAATCTTCTTGGTATGCGCACCTTGGGGTGCTTAAACACATTATTAGAAATGGGCTAGTCCAGGTGTGAGAGTTAACTGAGACGAGGCTAGATATAACGGGCAAGCAGTGTTTAAAAGAATACAATTTGTGTGTTGTTATTTCGGGCATGAGCTAACAGGTGGCTGGGGTGCTGGGGACACAGCCACGCGGCTCCTATTTCAATACAGATAGTTATAGTTTTCCTTAGTTGTGATGAAAGATAAATTAGATATAAAATTTTGCACTCACAAAAATGGGATAGATGATATAGTATTTTCCTTGATTTGCCAAATGTAAATAGAATAAATATTATAACTATAATTCTTGCTTGATAACTGTTTTGTATATGTAATTTTACTATGTTAAAATTAAAACCTTCACTTTTATTCAGACAGAAAAGGGGATATTATGTGGGATGTCTGTCTGTATATATGTTGCTTTTATTGGTTAATGAATAAAGCCGCTTTGGCCTATGCAGGGCAGAATATAACCAGGTTGGAAGATATGTATATATAGAGAGAGTAGGCAGAGTCAAAGAGATGCCATGTGACTACCAAAGGAGAAAGATGCTGCTACTGGAACCTTACCAGTAAGCCACAGCTTCATGGCAATGCACATATTAATAGAAATGGGTTAATTTAAGATGTAAGAGTGAGTTAATAAGAAGACTGAGTAAATAGGCCAAAGAGTGCTGCAATCAGTCTTCCACAGTAAGTATTGACTCCATTAAAATAAGCTTTTGCCATGACCCTTCAGTCAGAGGGGCGTAAAGCATCCCCAGAAATAGTATCAAAGAAAGACAATGTAAAAGGAGAAATTGGGTCCATATTGAGCATAAGTCTGTTTAAGATCCTTAATAGTCTTAAATGAAAAGGGGTATATAATGTCTAACTCTTTTGCCCCAGGTTATTAGGATCAAGTGTTTTAATCACCAGAAAAGCAAAATCCCATGTTTTTTTTTCCCATCTCCTGGGCACAATTCAGAGCCTCTTGCATCAGAGACCTGTACCCTGACTTAGAAGGCACTAACTTTCCTATTGGGGATGAAAAACCTCCTTAATAACCTCAGTAAGAGATAAAATGAGACATAAAAAGTAGGTTTCCATACTGTCAGAAACTGCACTTGATGGATAAGTTTTAAAGGCAGTGGAAATTGAAGCTGGAAGTTGGAGGCAGGGCAAAATAAGCATAAGGAGAAGGAAAACCCTCAATCTCATCACAGGAAGAGACATTAGATAATATATCTTCAAGTTCTAATTTTCTTATCCTCCCAAGTAGTTCCAGTTTTTCCTGATCATTTTTATTTTTTTAATTTTAAATGTTTCTTTCCAAAGTTAAAAAGAATCAAGAATCTTTTTTCTGGTTCACTTGCATCAAATTTTTCTGAATTATTCTTCTTAACCAGGACCAAGTGCTGGTATCCAGAGATCCTTCTTCATGGAATGAAGGCTAAAGTTGACTAATAAACACCATGAATTTCATCAACTGGTGGTTACCTGCTTTAACTCTTCTTCTAGCTAAATTTGTAGACTTTCTTCAAACAAATGTCACTCATTCAACTGTGTCTATTCCATCATTTTATTTCCAATGAATGTTCCTGCCTTATTCCATATTATCAATATGTATGTTCATGGTTCCCTGGAGCTGCTCATCTTTAACCTCTTTTTCCTTTTTCTTTTTTTTATATTTTTCTTATATATCCCCTGGCATCACCTGCAAATGTCCTTGCTTACCTACTAGGCCAAGGTCAACTGAAATAGCCATGAGGAATTAAAAAAGGCTGATTGAAGGAACCACAGCAAGACTGAGGCTGTGACAGTTTTTATTGAGAGCAATCAGAGTTTTTAAGCTTTATTGGAAACTGAATATAATGGAAATTTCCATGATCAGTACAGTTGTAGTTGTCAACATACAATGGCCTTTGCAAGTCATACAGGGAACACAAGACTGATGTCTAAGACCAATTGCCTGTCAAGCTTCCATGCCTCACTGTATACTGTAAGGGAAGCAGACAGCTGAGCATTTCTGGGTGATGAAAGCTGAAATTTGCCAACAACTTACTTTTGCCTAGAGGTAAACATGATACTGATGGTGTAACATGCTAGAATCTCTATGAAAATCATACTCAAAGTCTTCCGATGGTTTTATATCTTATTTAGAATAAAATTTCATGGTTTTCCCATATTTCACAAAGGTTTCCAAAACTTATTTCCTAGTTGTTCCACAAATATTATTTACCAACACCTTTCTATTCAGACAGTGCTTCCCAGCAGCAAGGGCTCCCTGACATTGCATAAACAGTCCAATCACACCCCTATCTTGAGCTTTTGAATCTTTGTTCCTTCTCTTTGGAACATTTTTCTCCAGGTGTCCATTTTCATTTTGGTCATTCTTCTTAGTGACTGTGCAGACTACACATCACAGCCACTTCTCTTGACTGATTTAATGAGTAACCCCTTATAATTGAATCATGCCCTGCCTTATTTCACCTCAAAATTAGCCTTAAAAAGGAAGTCAGTACAATTCATTCACTTGTGGTAATATTTTGGGTGGGACAAAAATTTTCATCTACATTCACTTATAGTAAAAGCAGAAGAAAACATCAGGATTTAGAGGTATACACGGTAATGACACTAGACTGAAGCAGAACTGTATGTTTGAGGCTCTCTTAAGCTGTAGCGTGAGACTCTGTCTCAACAAAGCAAAAACACCAAAAACAAAACCATGCGTTGGCAAATCATAAATATAACTTGCAGGTGACAGATAATTTTATTATCCTCAAGATTAATTTGCATATTATGCTTTTATTTAGTACCAATGTCTTAATAAGTAGAGAGGAAACGAATTTTTAAAATGCAGAGAAACATGTAGAGCTCAATAAAAAGCAATAAAAAATATAAAAATAAATGAAGATACAAGGCCTGAAGAGATGGCTCACTAGTTAAGAGCACTAACTGCTTTTGCAGAGGACCCACCTTCAGTTCCCAGCACCCACATGTCCATCTGTATCTCCAGTTCTGGATGATCTGATGCCCTCTTCAGGACCCACACATGTGGTGAACATTCATACATGCAGATAAAACACTCATAAACATAGCATAAAAAATAAGCATGTTTTAGCTTCAATGAGTTAGGAAGAATAGTTTGCTAACAGTGATGGGGTCTATACACTTTTTTAACCCTTGGGATGCCTCTTAGAAAACCCCCAGCCTCTCCACCTGACACCAACCTGACAGACCCCAAATGTATTCACTTTTGAAATAGAATTTGGCCTCAATACATCTTAGACAATCAATCCAATGGGCCCTCCAATGGCATCTTGGATCCTATTATTCAGGGCATTTACAAATACTTCCAGTGATTGGAGAAGTGGAAAGAGGTTCCATATTCCCTATTTCTTTTCTCTCCCCTCCAAGTACTGTTTGTTTTGTATGGTCTCCAAATCTCCTCCCCTTTGGCCCCCACTGTGTAAATGTCCTGTCTTTTAAGTTACCATTGATGGATCTGTAAATTTGTTGCAAGGTGGGAACCAGAAGCAGGACTTAGCAGGAGGAGGAAAAAGCAAAGAGATTTTTGAGGGACACTTTAAGCAAGTATACTTGGACACAGAGGAGAAGAAGCCATACTTCAAGTCCAGAGCCAACTTTTAGTCATAGTGGGACAGCATAAAACAACAGTCCAGACTAAGAAGCCCAAGCCCTGGACTTGAAGTCTCAGCAATGCCCATCCTGCAATTCACTACCTGAAAACATCTGTCCCCCAACCACCACAATATGAACACAAAAAAAGACATACATATTTACACACATAAATGATGTGGGAGTGCCATATATCAATCTGTTGCTTTCATTGGTTAATTGATAAAGAAACTGCTTGGCCCGATAGGTTAGAACATAGGTGGGTGGAGTAAACAGAACAGAATGCTGGGAGGAAGAGGAAGTGAAGCAGATGCCATGCCTCTCCTCTCCAGGGCAGATGCGATGAAGCTCCAGCCTAAGAAGGGCATAGGCTAGAATCTTCCTGGTGGGTCACCACCTCGTGGTGCTACACACATTAATGGAGGTGGGTTGATAAGGATGTGAGAGTTGGCCAGTGGGAGGCTGGAGCTAATGGGTCAAGAAGTGTTTATATGAATACAGTCTGTGTGTTGTTATTTAGGGGCATAAGCTAGCCAGGCAGCCAGGAGCCAGGCGGCAGGAGTGCAGCCTGCAGCTCCCACTACATATAAAACATAAGAAAATTCTGATTCTGGTTGTGAATGCATTTTTTGGATTATCTTAGCATTCTTACTAATGTCCTCTCAGTGTGACCTTTTTTCCTGTAGATGTTTTACCCTCCAGACTAGCAGGATCATTCTCACAGACACCAACTTCAGTGGGCCTAAATTCATGGAACTAGAAGGTTTAAGAGTACAGCCTAGGTATAAGAGCGCCAACATCAAACAGTCAGGAAAACATTTGTTCTTCATGAATCTAAAATCAGCTCCTTCTTGGAACAGTATTTTTACAGCCATTGAACTTTGCTTAAAAGAGATTCGCATACTTGAGAAATTTCAGGTGGGAGACGATGGATGGAGAGAGTAGGGGGAGACAGCCAGAACTGGGGGGGACTGGGAATTAGCGTGCGAACTTCCTGGAATATCAGGGTGACTCGAGCAAAGAATTCTAGTAAAAGAGGATATGGAGCCTGAACTAGTCAACAATTCCAGTTGTGATAATGGGCTCCATTCTGCTTAGTTGTTGGCCAGCAGGACCCCATAGATATCACTAAATAACCTAGCTGATGCTACACTACAATTACTATCTGAAAACTGACAGTGAGGTCCCATAAAGACAGTATCCACACTGCTCACTGAATATAGAGAGCTTGAGCTAGAGCCTGCTTAGAGCCTTTGCTCCTAAGTTCTAGACTCTTTGGTGTAGAAAGATACTCTACAGGCTATGGAAAGAAAAAATGGACACAAGCCCAGCCACAAAACACTAGACCTACAATGTATCCTGCCTGCAAGATGTGTTGGAGTGATGGTGGTGTAGAACTTGTGAGAGTGGTCAACCAATGTATGGGTTAATTAGTGGCCTACATCATGAGAGGGAATCCCTGACCTACACTGTCTAGATGGACAGGAACTGGAGAGTAGATAGCCCAGAGACCTAGGGTAGAACAAAACTCAACTGGCAAAACACACACACACACACACAAACACACACACTGAAATGATTCCTAATGGTATTCTGCTATACTCAGATTGGTGCCTTCTCCAGTCATCACCAGAGAGGCTTCTTCTGGAAGCAAATGGGAACAGGTGCAGAGAACCACAGTCAGATATGTGGAGAGAGAGTCTAAACTGGAGGTCTGCATCAGGTCATTCAACGTGTAAAATGGGGAGAAAAGATTATAGAAGTCAGAGGGGATGAAAAAGGTGGAGAAGTCAGGATAATACAACATGGCCCACCAAATCAGCTAAACAAGGCTCACAAGGATTCACAGACTGAAATAGCAAGCATGGTACTTGCATGTTGCATGGATCCACAGCAGGTTTTCTGTGTATATGTTATGGCTATTAGCTTATTGTTCTTGTGGGACTCCTAACAATGGGAGCATATATATATA
>NW_026067905.1:2483605-2491357 GCF_014885135.2 Alexandromys fortis
TATAATCTTTTACCTGCTCTTGGGAATCTTGTCCTCCTATCGAGTTGCCTTGTCTAGTCTCAGCATGTGGGATTTTTGTCTTGTCTTATTGAATCTTGTTTTCTGATTTGACTGTCATCTCTTAGAGGCCTGCTCTTTTCTGAAGAAGAAACAGGGGATGAGTGGATCTAGGAAAGAGGGGAAGTGAGGAGGATCTGTAAGGAGTAGAGGTAGGGGAAACTGTGGTCAGGATGTATTGTATTAAATAAGAATCTATTTTCAATAAGAAAGAGAGAGAGAATATGATGTAGGAGGTGATGTATGCTGTGAATATGTTTTATTGCCGTTGGTTAATGAAGAAGTGCTTTTAGCTAATGACTTATTAGAGTAAAGCCAGGCAGAAAGTGATATAGAGAGAGAGTAGGTGAAGACAGAGAGAAGTCATGTAGCTGCCACAGGAGACAGATGCTTCTGCTGGAGCCTGCCAAACCTTTGCTAGTAGGCCACAACCTCATGGTAATGCAGAGAATAATGGAGATTGGTTAGTGTAGGATATAAGAGCTAGCTAGAAATACACTTAAGTTATTGGTCAAACAGTATTGCAAATAATATGGTTTCTGTGTGATTATTTCAGGTCTAGGGAGCCGGGAACGAATGATCAGCCTCTGTCAAAAAGAATGCTAACATGGGAGGATCTGTATCAAGCTGCTCACTCTCTCCACATGTTGGCATCCTCTTCCTTTCACTCTGGAACACCAGCACCACCACCTGAGACCTGGGTCTCTTGCTCATCCCACAAGTAGCCTTATGCTTTTTCTGTGACCCCAGAACAAAGTCCTTCACTTGTTCCACTGATGGCCTCCTCTCTTCTTCTTCGTCTTCTTCTTCTTCTTCTTCTTCTTCTTCTTCTTCTTCTTCTTCTTCTTCTTCTTCTTCTTCTTCTTCTTCTTCTTCTTCTTCTTCTTCTTCTTCTTCTTCTTCTTCTTCTTCTTCTTCTTCTTCTTCTTCTTCTTCTTCTTCTTCGGCCCAATCATCACCATCAGAGGACCTTAGCCAATTCCACTGCTTGTTTCACAGGCAGTTGTCACCTTCCTCTCTCTCTGAGATCCTAGCATCCCCACGCAAGGCCCTGAATCCAGAGCCTGTGTACTCCATAAGGAACTTAAGCAGATGTAATTCAAGTTCTGAAAGACCAAGATGCCAGTCCAGAATACTATACCCAGAAAAACTATCTATACTAAATGAAGGAGGAAGAAAAATGCCCTGCAATAAAAGGAGGCAAATAGAATTTGTGAGCAACAAGCTAGCTTGAAGAACAGCTTTTGTTGAAGAGGATGTGGAGTAAGGAGAACATTTCTCCACTATTGGTGGGAGTGCAAACTTGTACAGCCACTTTGGAAATAAGTATGGCAGTTTCTTAGGAAACTGGGAATCAATCTACATCAAGACCCCGCAGTATCACTCTTGAGCGAATACCCAAAGGATGCTCAATCATACCACAAGGTAACTAGCTCAGTTATGTTCATAGTAGCATTAGTCATAATCACCAGAGCTTGTGAGAAGGGGATGAGGAATGATGGTTGGTATATAAAATGAATAACAAGAAAGAAATAATAAATAAATAAATAAATAAATAAATAAATAAATAAATAAATAAAATATATTGGAAATATACCTTAAACTGAAAATAAGGATATGAATATTTTAAGGAATATAGAGAAAAAATAAACAATGTTATGTCAAAGGGTAATCAAAGGATGGCAAGGAAATAAATATTACAAAATCAACACCATGACAGTAATCAACATAGATTTTCAGTAATAACTCTAAATATTAATGGTCTCCTTTTTTTAGTCAAAAGATACAGACTGGGAACTGAAGAGATGACAATCAAGAGAACCTATTCGTTATTCAGAATATCTGAGTCAGTTCCAAGCACCCATGTCAGAAAGCTCACTAATACCTGTAATTCCCACTTTATAGAATACAACACTTCTGACCTCCACAGGAGCCATCGCATGCACACACACACGCACACACACACACACACACACACACACACACACCACATGTAAGCATGCACATAATTTTTATAAAAAAAAAACAAAGGTTGACAGACTACATTATAAAGCAGAATTCCTTATTTTGCTGCCTCCAAGAAACTCACCTCATTACCAAATACAGATATAAATATGAACAGATTATTTTCAACAAGTGTAACCAGGAAACAAGTAGGTGTTACCTGTTACCGATACCAGGGAAAATAGGTACAAACAAACCTAATCAGAGGAGATTAACAAGGACACTTTGTTCTAATAAAGGGAACAGCCTATTGAGGACAGTGCAATTCTAAACAGTGAACGTGGATGTGCCTTCTTTCACGAAACAAATACTGTAGCGATAAAGCCATGAATTGGTCCCAACATGGTATCAGGAGGAAGCTTCAGTACTCCACTTTCACCAATGGACAGGTCATTTAGTAAAAGCGAACAGAGAAATACTGCAGTTAATCATCCTCATCAATCAGATGGACTTAAAAGAGATATACAGAATTGTTTACTCAAACGCAAATGAAGAAAGTAAACATTCCTATTCAGGGGAATTCTCCAAAATAGACAGTGTACTGCAACACTATGAGTATCAGCAAAGCCAGTAAAATGAAAGAACTCCTTATTTGTATTTGACTACAATAGGCTAAGGCTAAATATCAACATCCATAGAAACCACAAAAAATACACAGTCATAGGGATCAAACAATACACCATTGACTGAAAAGATCACTGAAATAAAACTTTGCAAGGAAAGAAAAATGTTCTAGAATTAAATATGAATGAAACAGCATATCAAAATCTATTGGTATAAGGAAAGCACTCCTAAGGCAAAAGTTACAGTGTGAAAAGCTTACATCAAAAAGGAAGAACCTCGTGGCTCTCCAGCAGCCAGAGTCTGTGTTGATGTCTTTGGCTCCTAAAACTATCAAAGGGAATGCTGATCTTAATGGTCTGTACTGCAATCCGGAGCCATGGTATCATCTGAGTCTAGGATGGCGCTGAGGACCATCTCTGGGCCTGCAGTCCTACCACAGCTCTGGTCAGTGTTGATATCCATGGCCTGAAGTGCCGCCAAAGGCTACGTGGATGTCCAGGGTCTAAACCACAACCTGTGGCCCTGTTGGCACCCAAGGGCCATGCCACTGCCAGGGTCATGCTGATCTAAGTGACCTGAGCTCTCACCTGTGGTCATGGTGCCGTCTGGAACAGGGCCACTGCCAAGGGCCATGTCTGGATCCATGCCCTATGGCAGCCAGGGTCTGTGTTGATGTTCAAGGCTCCTGTTAGCAATGAGGGCTGTGCAGATGCCTGGGATCTAGACAGCCACTTAAGACCATTTTGGTGTTTGATGGTCTTGCTGCTATTGGAGCTATCTGGGTGGCCAGTGGCCTGTGCTACTACTGGAGCCGTGGTGACATCCCAGTTGAGCTATCTCTGAGTCCATTTTCCTGCTGCAACTGGGGTCTGTGATGATGTCAATGGCCTGTATTGCCACAGAGCATCCTAGAAACTATGCTTGTTGAAATCTGAGGGCCATGTAGAACTAGCTTCACCCCTCCCTGGCTTTCACTGGAGACTGCAGCAGGAGAGCTGGCCTCTGAACTTGGGAGAGATAGTCTCACCCCTTACCAGCAGCATAGGAGAAGTGACCCTGATTCCTGTTTACCTGATGGGGGCAGTTTCAGTGGCCCAGACTGACCAGCTCAGCTACCAGCCAGACCCCACATCCTGGACCTTGGGTTGGCCAATGCTAACATTTACCCCATCTGTGACCTGCTGGAATGTGCGATGAGACTTGTCTAGTGGAAAGATAACTGTTGTCTCAAGGGAACAGCAGGATATCCACTGAGAGGAGTTTCAGTGATGGTCCTGTGGTGATGGTGTGCCAGAGGCTTTGAGCCAGAGCACTGACCCCTTGCAATGAACATTTTGTGGGTGGAGCTAATGCCCAATGCCACTAAGATGTTTGAAGAGGTGATGGAATGATGGAGAAACAAGGTGGGGTTTTGTTTCTTTGTTTTAATTGATTTTGGAAGTAGGTTTTTCTTGATGGGGATATTATAAGGATGAGAGGAGGATATGAATGGACTGGGAGATGAGTGGGACTGGAATATATAATATGAAATATCAAAAAATTAGTAGAGAATTATGCTGTTATAAAAATGGAGAACCTAAATGAATAACTTAAGGATATACTACAAGGTCTTGGTAAAGAAGGACAAAACAAGCATTTGTGGTAGCACAAGGGGAGATTATCAAAACCAGGATAGAAATAAGTGAAATAGAAATAGAAATCAACATTGAAATAAAGTATTGGTTCTATTAATCAAAAGAAGAGAGAAGACTCAAATTAACAAAATTAGACATGAGAATGGAGGAATTAGAACAGAATCCAGTAAAATTCAGAAAAGCATGAGGAAATGCCTTAAAATCCATATTTAATGTAATTGGAAAATCTGAAAGAAATGGATGAGTTTCCAGAAGCATATAACTTATCAAAACTAAACCAATATGACATAAATAGTTAAAACACATCAGACACTACAATGATGTTGAAACAATAATAATTTTTTTCAACTAACAAAGGCCCAGGACCAAACAAGTTCATTAAAGAATTCTCTTAGATTTTTAAAGAATACCAGCTCTACCCAAACTATTTCACAAAATAGAAAAGGAAGGAGAACTTATGAAATTTTTGTAAGAAGGCAAAATTGTAAGAAGTCATAATTTCCCTGTGAGGTCCAAACTCCAATACAGGAAGCAAAGAGATTTATGGGGAGGGGTAGGCAGGAAGGTTGGGGAAGATGTAAGGAATCACAAGCAGGTAAGCCATAGTTTATTGGCCTTTTTTTCATGGCACCTCCTGGGCTGCCAGCAGTATCAAGGTGAAGCTGAATATCTCCTTCCCAGATACTTCCTATTAGAAACTCACAGAAGTAGGCAATTAACACAAACATCCCATGAAAAGCATGGGGCCACAGCATGCTTTTATGTGAAAGAGTTATGTGGTCAGAATCAGTGGTGGGAAGGACAAACAAGGCTTTTCCATGAATGCAAGTTATAAGAAAATGGTTTAAGGTCTTAGGACATAAAAACCTAAGTAAGTTTTCAGGATCTGGGAAAGAGATATCAGGGATATGAAAAGTTGTTTCAGGTGTCTTCCCTTCCTCTGTGCTATTGTTATACTAAAACTTCAAAAGTTCATAATCTTAACATTAACCAATAGAATTGAAATAAGCTATTAATCTAACCCTAATAAAACACTACTAATGTTATCACAGTCACAAGCTTAAGATTATAAATTTCCTTTGGCTGACTTCTAAAAATAGATTGAAAAATACTTTTTATCCTAATGCAAACATCTCTGTCAAATTTATCTCTACAGTCCTACAAAGATATTAATGATTTTAGCCCAGAATCAGTTTGGGGTCTCTAAACCTTTCCTGTGACTCAAAGACACGAGTCTACTACTCTTTCTACAATATAAGTTTTAGTACAGAAAACAGTGGTAAAGTGAACAAGTCTAAAACTTTTATAGACATAAAAAATTCTCACCATTTTTTAAAAATAGCCTTGAATTCTCCTGTCAGAGAAAAATGGACTCTAGATAAGTACTTCTGTCAAGCAACAGCCTAAATTTCCCTACCAGTCTATTCATAAGAGTGGGTGTTCTCTCCCCACTTTTGCTAGTCTTGGGACATCCCTCTCCCAATTACCAGGACCATAAAACTCAAAGTTTCAAATGGACACTGAATATTAAATTTTTCCCTAAGCTCCTGATCTTTACCTCCTGCCTGTTGTCTCAGATTTCAAGTTGACTACACACTGCTCCAGCAACTAACCAGCCCCAGATATTCCCCTTGAATCTGCCTCCTAGAAAGCTCCAAGGCAAGCAAGTCCAATTAGCTCAGCCTCACAAATTGTTCCCATACTGCCTGCACTTTCCTAGCCCCAAACAGCCTCAGACCCTGGACATCAAATGAAACAGTTTACTCTTCTCGACCTTGACCAAAATTCCATTTTCCTTGGGTTCATAACAAAGATGACCTGATGTCAGCAGAAAATAACCAAAGAAAAGGAATGTCCAATAACCCAGCATCCAGCAACGAAGTAATAAAACAAAAAGGTAGGAATGAAGGGCTCTCTAGCAGGCTAAGCATGGCAACCATGTGCTGACTGGCTTTATCTTTTTCCTCCTTTCCCTCCCCCTTGCTAAAACTCCTTTAGAATACATTTCCATTCATTTATATGGCCACTGAGTGATTCCTGAGAGAAACACTATGAGCCAACAATCAAAATTTATTATTCAGCTAACTTGACCAATCAGGATTTATCCACTCAACCTACCACAGATTCCCCCTTTTCCTCCTTAAAGACCCACTTTTTCTGAAACAAAACAAAACATATGCTTTCTGATTGCTGCTGCTACTTGCTGCTACTGTTGTCTGAAGTCTGTTGCTTCCAGAAGCAGCCCTCCACCTTGCCTCTCTGGGGTAATAAATATCAGGGTTTTTTTCCTGAGAATTCTGTGTCTGAGCGTGCACTATACCAACTGGAAGGGGAAGTCCTCCCTTACAGATATTTCTGGGATAACAGTTAATTCTGTACCTTGGGGACTGGGTCCCCAAAGTTAGCAGAAACTGCTTTTCAGTCTCTCTAAAGAAAATGATGTCTGCCTACATGTTGTCAGAAAGCCCTTAACAAAAAAAGCAAGAAGCCCAGGACCAAGGCACCCAAGATTCAGCATCTTGCTACTCACGGTGTCTTGCAACACAAGTGCCAGCATATTGCTCTGAAGAAACAACCCACTAGGAGGAACAAGGAGGAGGCAGCAATTGTTCTAGATTTTTGGTAAAGAGAATGAAGGAAGCCAAGGAAAAATGCCAGGAATGGATTACCACGAGTAGCTGGCTGCCCTCACTGAGTGCTTCTACTTCTGAATCTGAGTGCAAAGTCAGTCTTTAAGAGTAATAAATAAATGGTAAAACCTTGAAAAATTATTTTTATAAAAGGCATAGGCAACTGTCTTAGTTTGGTTTTTATTGCTGTGAAGAGACACCATGAACATGGCAACTTATACGAAAACATTTACTTGAAGTAGCTCGCTTACAGTTTCAGAGGTTTGGTTCATTTTTTTCATGACAGTTAGCATGGTAGCATGCAGGCAAGCAGACATGGTACTAAAGGCAACACGAAGTGAACTGACCATCTCACTGAAGGAAGCTTGAGAAAAAGAGACCTCAAAGCCCACTATCACAGTGACACACTTCCTCCAACAAGACCACACCTGCTAATAGTATCTCTCCCTTTAGGGGCTATTGATGGAGGAAGGTAATTAGTTAATTATAATAAACCAATGCTTGGCCTCATAGCTTAGAACATAGGTGGGTGGAATAAACAGAATAGGATGCTGGGTGGAAGAGGAAGTGAGGTCAGACTCTGCTCTGCTTCCAGAGAGACTCGACAGCTCTGCTCTGGAGCAGAGACGGCATGCTTGCCATGCTACACTCTCCCAGGATGGACAGAGGCTAGAATCTTACGGTAAGCACACCTTGGGGTACTTACACACATCATTAGAAATGGGCTAGTCCAGGTGCGAGAATTAGCCTGTAAGGGCTAGAGTTCATGGGCCAAGCAGTTCTTAAATGAATACAGTTTGTGTGTTGTTATTTCGGGCATGAGCTAGCCAAGCGGCCAGGGTGTTGGGGACGCAGCCCCGCCA
>NW_026067905.1:2494464-2495931 GCF_014885135.2 Alexandromys fortis
AATATGAGCAAAGAAGTCAGGACCACGAGGGGTGCACCCACCCACGGAGACAGTGGGGCTGATCTAGTGGGAGCTCACCAAGGCCAGCTGGACTGTGACTGAAAAAGCATGGGATAAAACCGGACTCTCTGAATATGGTGGAAAATGAGGGCTGCTGAGAAGCCAAGGACAATGGCACTGGGTTTTGATCCTACTTCATGTTCTGGCTTTGTGGGAGCCTAGCAAGTCTGAATGTTCACCTTCCTAGACCAGGATGGAGGGGGGAGGACTTTGGACTTTCCACAGGGCAGAGAACCCTGACTGCCCTTCAGACTGGAGAGGGAGGGGGAGAGGAGTGGGAGGAGGGGGAGAAGACAGGGAGGAGGGGGAGGGAAAAGAGAGACGGGGAGGGAAATGGGAGGCGGAAATTTTTTTTTCAATAAAAAAAAAGAAAAAAAAAAGTGGCGCTCTTCTAAAATAACCATAAAACAGATCACATCATTTAATTTTAGGTTTCCTGGACATCTGGCTGAACATTCTAGACATTTTGCTGAACTCACGGCCTTTTCTGTTAGCTCTCTGCCTGGTACTTGTGAATAGGATGTAAGCTCTCAGCTATTGCTCTTGTGCCATGTTCCTTGATGCAATGGTCACAGACTCTAACCCTTTGAAACTGTAAGTCACACATTAAATGTTTTGTTAGTTGCCTTTGTTATGGTGTTTTTCCATGGCAATAGAAAAGTAACTAAGACACCATGCCTTTTAGATAACTAGTACTTTATAGGGATGCTGTCTTAGCTCATAATCCATAGTAAAGGTACAGAGAACAATACTCTACAAAATGGTCTATAGTTTGTTAGGTGTCATGTGTCATCTAGACTCCTTGACCTTGTGAGCTATTAGACCCATGACCAACTTTCTCAGCAATGTAGGTTTTCAGACTCCGAGGTCTCCAGTTTCTCATCTTCTTTTGGCTTTCCGGCCTACTGGTAGTTGTCAAGGTGGTGTGGTTTCTTAGCCTCTGTCAGTTCTTTAGGCTTCCAGGCTCTGTAGGCTCTCACATCCTCCTTAAGTATCAGGAGCCTTCTGATGGAGGAAGGTCATTGGCTAATAAAGAAACTGCCTTGGCCCATTTTATTGGTTAGAACATAGGTGGGTGGAGTAAACAGAACAGAATGCTGGGAGGAAGAGGAAGTGAGCTCAGACTGGATAGCTCTCCTCTCTGGGGCAGACGCCTCAGACAGAGGCCATGCTCCCCTCTCCTGGGCAGACGCATGCGATGAAGCAAGCCGCCAGGTCAGACATGCTGAATCTTTCCCGGTAAGACTGGTGCTACACAGTTTATTAGAGATGGGTTGATCGGGATATCAGAATTAGCCAGTAAGGGCTAGAGCTAATGGGCCAAGCAGTGTTTAAATGAATACAGTTTGTGTGTTGTTATTTCGGGGCATAAGCTAGCAGGCGGCTGGGGTGCTGGGGTCGCAGCCC
>NW_026067905.1:2505454-2537676 GCF_014885135.2 Alexandromys fortis
GGGAGGAGGGGGAGAAGACAGGGAGGAGGGGGAGGGAAAAGAGAGACGGGGAGGGAAATGGGAGGCGGAAATTTTTTTTTCAATAAAAAAAAAGAAAAAAAAAAGTGGCGCTCTTCTAAAATAACCATAAAACAGATCACATCATTTAATTTTAGGTTTCCTGGACATCTGGCTGAACATTCTAGACATTTTGCTGAACTCACGGCCTTTTCTGTTAGCTCTCTGCCTGGTACTTGTGAATAGGATGTAAGCTCTCAGCTATTGCTCTTGTGCCATGTTCCTTGATGCAATGGTCACAGACTCTAACCCTTTGAAACTGTAAGTCACACATTAAATGTTTTGTTAGTTGCCTTTGTTATGGTGTTTTTCCATGGCAATAGAAAAGTAACTAAGACACCATGCCTTTTAGATAACTAGTACTTTATAGGGATGCTGTCTTAGCTCATAATCCATAGTAAAGGTACAGAGAACAATACTCTACAAAATGGTCTATAGTTTGTTAGGTGTCATGTGTCATCTAGACTCCTTGACCTTGTGAGCTATTAGACCCATGACCAACTTTCTCAGCAATGTAGGTTTTCAGACTCCGAGGTCTCCAGTTTCTCATCTTCTTTTGGCTTTCCGGCCTACTGGTAGTTGTCAAGGTGGTGTGGTTTCTTAGCCTCTGTCAGTTCTTTAGGCTTCCAGGCTCTGTAGGCTCTCACATCCTCCTTAAGTATCAGGAGCCTTCTGATGGAGGAAGGTCATTGGCTAATAAAGAAACTGCCTTGGCCCATTTTATTGGTTAGAACATAGGTGGGTGGAGTAAACAGAACAGAATGCTGGGAGGAAGAGGAAGTGAGCTCAGACTGGATAGCTCTCCTCTCTGGGGCAGACGCCTCAGACAGAGGCCATGCTCCCCTCTCCTGGGCAGACGCATGCGATGAAGCAAGCCGCCAGGTCAGACATGCTGAATCTTTCCCGGTAAGACTGGTGCTACACAGTTTATTAGAGATGGGTTGATCGGGATATCAGAATTAGCCAGTAAGGGCTAGAGCTAATGGGCCAAGCAGTGTTTAAATGAATACAGTTTGTGTGTTGTTATTTCGGGGCATAAGCTAGCAGGCGGCTGGGGTGCTGGGGTCGCAGCCCCGCCGCTCTTATTACTATAGCCTTCTGATATGGGATGTCCCCACAGGGGCCTGGAGACCCACTCCTCAATCCAATACATACATGGAATGGGGAGGGCTTATTTATGATCCTCAGTCACATAACCCTTATGATACACAATTAATAACAACTCAAAGAGAAGATCTGAAAAGCAAAACAGCCAGTAACTCTTACCTCAACCTTAGTCAAAAATGGTGATCCTGCCTCCAGGAATCTCAGAATGAGACTGTGTGTTGAGAGCTGTTTCTTCTCATCTTATAATCCTCTCTTGGCCTGGGATTTAAGACATGCATTACCTGGTTTCTGTGGCAACTAGTGTGGCTACTGGGATTACAGGTATGTGTTACCATTACCTGGCCTGTAAGGCTGACCAGTGGGGCAGTTTAATGCTCAGATCTTCAGGTGGGCTTTATTTATTAAAGCACAATTGAAATGCCACTACAGCCTTAACTCATTCCAATGGTTGCTTTATCCAGCCTGGTATTTTTCTAAATGACATTAGTGGACTTTTGTACTGCCACTGCCTTTTAGGTGACTTGAGGCCCTCTGTGGAGTTGGCCCCCATAATCTCATGGAGAGTGGAACTATTAGGAGGTGTGGCTTTATTGGAGTGGGTGTGGCCTTGTTGGAGGAAATATGTCTCTGTGGGGGCGAGCTTGGACATTTACCTCCCAGTGTCTCAGGATACCTCCAAATGGCTCAGTCGACTTCCTACAAGACTCTCAGCTGCTACTGCAATACCAGATCTGAGTGCATGCTGCCATGCTTTCCATCATGATGATAATGGGCTGAACCTCTGAAACTGTCAACAAACTGGGCATTTACCTTTTAGGAGGCTATGTTGTAAATTATGACATATACAATTATTATACTGGTCTGAAAGCCTTCTGTAACTCAGTTGTTAGAAAATTTCCACATAATGTCTCCCACTTCCAATTTGCCAGTGTCTGCCCATACCAAATATATCATTCCTTTACTCTGTTGTTGGTGACCTATCTGGATCATGAACATTTGTTCATGCCTTACCAGGAAATGTCATACAACGTGGAAACTGAATTCCATGTCTGCGGTTACATGTAATTGCATAACCTCTGTGGGCCACAGCAGCCTGGTGAGTAATATGTACAGTAATTATGCATATACCTAACCACAAGAATCAACAAACATGATGACAGAACAGAGGCTACATTTAGTGTTTCCTACATAGTGATTGTCAATATTTGGAACCCTGTTACCCTAAAATCAGAAAGATACCGTACACTAGGTGGCACTCTAAGAACAAAAAAAGTCATTTTCTTTCATTGCTGTCTACGTTCATGTAGAGTAGCATGAGATGGAAATTCACTATCTAGTGGGAATGAGACAAACCAGCAGAGTTGAAAACTAGAGAATTTTATTGCAGATTCAGGGCACTGGGGAAAAAATGAAAAAAAAAAAAAACTCTATGCTTTCTCTGCAGAAAGCACCAGTGACTGAAGGTCCTTTGAATTTGCAAGCTGGGAAGATATGTGAAAATAGTGCAAGTTAGGAAAATCCTCAGAATGAGGGTGAATTTACAGTTCTCAGAGTCCTCGAGTAGTTTGGCAACTCCTAGGAACTCCAAAATATTCTAATTAGAGCAACAAGTCAAGGGGCAGTGTCCTGAGTGGAGTTCTTGCACACGGTGCGAAGTTCAGACCCAACCTTTTGCCAGATCGCAGGAAACCCAGTTCCAGAATTAGAACACCAGCAGCTGCATCTGAAAATGCAGAAGAAAACGCATACAGCAGTAAACACTCCTCACTGGCAGACCCACAGCAAGCTCCTGCTTTCAAACAGCCAGGAATCCAACACTCTTCTATTTAAACGTGTTTCTGAACCAAGGCAATCATGCACGAGTCAGGCCCTGAGTCCCTGTCTGTCCTAGAGTTAGAGAGCTACACTCTTTGCATCATGCTTAGGAGACAAGGTGCTTGTCAGTGGCATTAGCCTTAGGCCAGAAATAAATCCATGTGTGGATTTTCAAAGATGTATTTACTCCAAGTCCGACCTGGCCTGGAAGACTGAATTACTAAAGCTGGAGATGTCTCTGGATCAGAGACAGAATGCTGGAAAATGCCACTCACTAAAGGATCAAATGTGCAGGCACCCAGGTTACCTCAGCAATTAATTTTAATAAAACCCAAACGAACTCTTTTTGTGGAGAGCCAGTCCTGCAAAACTTTGGGGTTAGCTGGCTAGCCTCCATCTGTGAGTTTTATTCAGAGAAGGCAGGTGGTTCAGTAATGAAAATATCTCCCAGATCCTGGAGCTTTCCTCACTGACCAGCTTTTCCCAGCCTGGGTGTTTCATTCAGTCAGCCACTTGTTCCCAGTGTATTCCTGGGTTTCTAAAGTGAAAATATGTAGTGGCATTTCATTTGTATTTTAATAAATAAAGCTTGCCTGAAGATCAGAGAATAAAAAAGTCCTACTGGTCAGCCTTACAGTCTCAGCAGTGGTGACACACATCTTTAATCCAAGTAGCCACACTAGTTGCCATAGAAACCAGGTAGTGCATGCCTTTAATCCCAGAGGTGTACACCTTTAATGCAAACCCTAGAGAGGATTATAAAATGGGAGGAGACAATTCTTAGACACAGAAGTCATTCTGAGACTCCTGGAGGAAGGATCACCTATTTGAACTGAGGTCAAGATAAGAGCCAGTGGCTGGCTGCTTTGCTTTTTGGATCTTCAGATTAAACCCCAGTTTCTCTTTCTGAGTTTTTATTGATTGTGCTTCAGGAATAGACATCCCTTGGCACGTTGTGGAGCTTTCAGAGAATAAAGTGTTAAAAAGGAAGACATGGAAGAGTGAACATTGTTACTAAGAAGAGATCAGACTAGCCTGTTTGGATGCTCACCTTCCTAGACCTGGATGGAGGGGGGAGGACCTTGGACTTCCCACAGGGCAGGGAACCCTGACTGCTCTTCGGACTGGAGAGGGAGGGTGAGAGGAGTGGGGGGAGGGAGAGTGAAATGGGAGGTGGGGAGGAGGCAGAAATTTTTAATAAAAAAATAAGTAAATAGTATTCCACATTTCCCTCTTTTTGCCTAAATAAAAATGAAAGATTTTAACTTGAACATAGCAAAACTACATACATACAACAAAACAGTTATCAAGTAAGAATTACGTTTACAATATTCAGTCCATTTGTATTTAGCAAATCCAGAGAAAATACTCCACTATCTTATCTTAGTGATTACAAAGTTTTATAACTAATTCACTTTCTATCATAACTAAGGAAAACTATGACTTTAACTATTCAGTCTATAATTTCCTCAAAGAACCCAGAAAAATGTAATATTATCTAGCAACAGATTTGACTGCCTGGGTAGTCACCCAAAGTTCCTCCGCAATGTCGGGGCATCAATTTTCAATCTACAGGTCTAGAACATCTGGCAGACTCTTCTATGAAGCAGGAATTTTGAAGTACTTCCCTACCTTGTTTTGGCAAAGTTTAATAGTCTTTTCCCTCTGTCCATATTTATCCAGTATTTACAGCATATTGTCAGAATTCAAGAGCAGTTTCTTGCCCAAACGACCACTAGCCTTGCCACACTGAAAGCAAACTTCATAAGGAATTTCTTCAGTCCCCATTATCCTTTTTTGAAGTAAATTAGTGCTGCCAGGAGCAGATGTGACTCATTGTCATGAAAAATCTTAGGTTATTAAACATCTTAAATGCTATATTCTATAGGTCTTTGAAGTGTTTTAAGATCATCAGTCTAAAATATATATATTCACCTTGAAACCATACCTAATATGGCTACAAGTGTGATTATTATAGATTAGCTATTAACCTCATTTCTTAATTATATTACATTTTTAAATAACCTGCATAATCACAATACACAAACAAAAGCAGAGACATATATATGTATATATACATATATATATTTATATTGAAACAAAGAGAGCTTTTTAAAATTGTATCAATACACCAAAATCTACCACAATGCAAAATGTCTAAGATAAATAGTTATCTTTTTGTCCTATATTCTTATATTCCCCTAAATGATAATAAGCATCCACAATCTACCAAATAACCAAAGGCCATTCATCCCATTTCTTGGGAATATGAGTGTCATATTCTCCAGATTGCTTTCTGCTGTCTGTGGGCATAGGCATCTTCAAAGGTCACTGATAAAATTGAGATAATGGTTAAGTCCTGGGAAGACTAACTATAAGCTTTGTTAAAATATATCATCTGTCAAGATTCAGGAGGTCTTCTCCAATCAAATCTGGTTCATATCAATCTTTAAGGAATCCAGAACCTCTCAAGTGGGAATGAAAGCAAAACCTCATCTCCAAATCAATGCATCTTTTAAGTTCTATTTTACAAATACATTTTTGACTTTCACGTTAAAGTTAAAGCCTTCCTAAAATATCCAGGCTGGTTTATTTCCATGGCCCCTCTTTCAATTCCAAGTCTCTTAGTAGCTGTCCTTTGCTTATCAACAATCAAAAGTTCAAAATCAACACAATAACTCACAGCACCCAAACTCCCTGTGTATATCCCGTCTTACATGACCTTTGTCTTTTATATTAATTTTACTCTCTCTTTAAAGACTTTACATTTGTAAACGTTTCTTTCTTTCTATGACTGTCTGTACCCACTTTTTTTCTTAAGCCTACACTATTGTTAAACATACTGGAACCTACCTACAGTATTTCAGCCTGGACCTCATTTACTGCATATCTCTAGTCTTTGTTGACTGTGTGAGCAAACTTTAAATGGCTAAGCTACAACATGGTCATTTGTACATCTCTATAATTTGGCTCGGATTGCTTCTAGGCTTAAGAGAGTTAAGCCTAAAGCTTATGGCCTGGTTGGAAGTACTTTTGACCAGGAATTGCACTCAACCCCCACAACTCTGGAATCACAGGGCTCTGATCTGTGGCAGGCATTTTTACTTAGGTTTTTGCTTCTATTAATTATGTAAAGGTAGTTTAAGTGCCCTGCTGTGTGACAGAATTTCTTAAAGAATCTGTTTTCATATTTTTTTTTATTTAATTTTAAGCTTTTTCAAGCCCTATGGATATATGGGTCAATGTTGGAATGTCAAAATATTGTTGGGCTTGTTTTATATTCTTTTACTTTGGTGGTGGCGGGACTAACACACAGCTCCCAAATAATCACATAGAGATTTATTCTTTCTTATGAATGCTCAGCCTTAGCTTGGCTTGTTTCTAGCTGGCTTTTTCCTTTTGCCTCTGGACTTTTACCTCTCTCTATTTTTCTTTACTTCATACTCTAAGACTTGCTGTGTAGCTGGGTGACTGGCTCCTGATGTCTTCTCTCCTTCTCCTTTTTCTTGCTTCCTGATCTTCTCTTCTCAAATTTCTCCTCTTATTTTTTTCTGCTTGCCAGCCCCGGCTAGTTTCTTTCCTGCCTAACTATTGGCAATTTAGCTCTTTATTAGACCAATTGGGTGTGTTTTAGACAGGCAAAGTAACACAGCTTCACAGAAGTAAACAGATGAATACATCTTTACATTATTAAACAAATATTCCACAGCATGAATGATTGTAGCACATCTTCAACTAATATTTCACAACAGGGTTTGGTTTTAAAAAATATACTTTTCATAGCACATAATATCTTCTTACCTCACTTACATGTGAATTTACTTAAAGAAAAATCTGTATTTTTTCTAATAAATTCATTCCTCACTCAATGATACCTTTCTATGCCATAAAGCTAAGTTCCAGAGATGTAATTTTGTTACCTGTTGATTTGAAGATTACGCACAAAAATCTTACTTCTTTTTAGTTAGCATTTTAATAAAATAATTTATTTTTGAAATTAAATATAACTACTTTATTTTCTCCTTTCTCCAAATCTTCTCATGTGGCCCTTTGTTTTCACTCACATTTATTAACTCCATTCCTTTAACTGTTTGTATATTTGGAAAACATAAATATAATATATATTCCAAATTTATAAATACAACATGCTCAGTCTGTATAATGCTACTTGTATGCATATGATTTCAAGGGTGAGTATCTGGTATTGTGCACTTGGAAATCAATTGAACTTTTCATTATGTAGGATATTTCTCCTGCTCTCAGCATTCCTTAGTTGTCTGGAGTTGTTTTTCTTTCAAACACGGTTTTATTTTCCAAATCATTCACAAGTAAATCAATCAAAATTCTGTTGTGTGACTTACCTGCAAAGAAGTTATGTGTTAGGGTGTTGCTACAGAAAGCTTTGAACAATGAAAAGGATGTGGAAGCTAGGGTAAGAGATTTAAATTTTACTTTAATGTATTAAGACAAGCTGGAGAAGGGTACTGAGTCAAACCCATGCACCCTTTAACATGGGTCAGGTGGATACAGAAAATGGCGACAATGGTGAAATGGACTCCTGTTCAGGAGCTGGCAGGGCAGAGACCTAATGCACATAGACCTGCTTACCAGGACAAAGATGCATTACATTTTCAAAATCAGCAGAAATATAAAACATACAATTGTTACTAATTTCAATCAAATGACAAAGATATGTGTGTGTGTCCATGTATGCATATGCATGCATAGGTATGGGTGCCTGCTAAGTTCAGAAGAGGACATGAGATTACTCTACAGCTGGAGTTACAGGGGTCTGTGAGCTCCCAGTTATGGGGACTGGGAACCAAACCTGGTTCCTCAAAAAAGCATCAAGTGTAGTACCTGCTGAACTGCCTCTCACGATCCAACATTGCTGTGTTTTAAAGGACATATCTCTTCCTCATTCCCAATCCTTACATCTTTTCCCATTCTTTTTTTTTTCAGAACTGATATGTAAAAAGATAATGAAGGACAGTCAAAAACCATATTTGGACCATTAGATTCTTTTGCTGTGTGAGTAAAGCAAACATGAATTTAACTGGTGCCTTCCTGCCAGACTTCTACTCAAACACATGGGTTTCTTGGGAGTGTCCTGTTCATGTTTCCTTTTTGTCTAAAGGTTACTTCAAGTTGTGTGTCAGAAGCCAGTGGGATGGTTCAGTGCTGCCAAGCCTGATGACCCAAGTTTCATTCTGGGACCCACATGCTGTAAAAAGAGAATCACCTATCCTAAACTGTCCTTTCACCCTCACATGGTTCCCAATGCATGCCTTTGACCCAACAAATCAAGCAAGCTTAAGATTTTTTCTTATAAAGAATTGTATTTAAAGGATAAGTCTCTAAAGCCCTTCCCTGATCACTGGGCTTAAGTTTACCCAGCATGCTTTGGGTCTATCTATTGAAAGTCTACTATTCTGAACACAAGATATAGTACTTGGGGAAAACAAAACAAAACAAAAACCAATATACTAATGAAATCCACTGTGTGCTAATTATCTTATGATATTGGAATATACAGGCATAGATGAGGACTGAATCAATGAAAACACATAAAATAAAGCAATTCTGAGACATTACAAATGACTGGGGCATCTGTCCTAGAACACAGTTTTGTGTTAGGCTTATATGGTGGAAAGTTGATTTCATGTAGACCTGAATTTTATTTTGACTGTGCTTCTCCATTGATGAACAATTTGTGTAACCTCTCTCAGCTTTGCCATACCCTTTCCTAAATGGAGATTTTAGTATCATTAGTGCTGTGTAGATGAATCAGGTTTTAGTATGAGTGATGTATCATGGTGATGGATTCCTTATGCGGCTTTGGTATGTAAGTGTCCTGCCCTTTGCATCCAAGGCACTGTATGTACTGTCTAACTCACACTGAGATTCCCCTGGTCTTTGGACTTTCCAGGACTTACTGAAGACTATTGACTTCTCGGTACAATGCCTCTATACGGGGTTCTCTGGTTTATCTCTGTTTTCCTTAGAGGGATCAGAACTATGTTTAAACTGGTGATAGAGGCAGAAAAATGGTGGTAATGGTTTGAAGATTAGAATGCAGTCAGGGGAGTATCAAAATGCCAGGGGAGAGGAACTGAAGGTTTCCAGTGAAGAGTACCAGAGAGTTACCTGGTGGAATCTTTCTGACTTGTCTGGTAAGTGGCCACTAGACATCTAAGACACCACACCCAGCCTTAATACCACTTAATCCATTTACTTTCTAGGAATAACAACCACAGTTATTAATGGTTTCCAGAAACTTAACTTTCTTGTGGAGGAAAGGGTTTATTTTACCTTATAACTCCCATCACTGTGGGAGCTCAAAGTAGGAACTTGGAGGCAAGAACTGAAGTAGAGGCCATGGAGGGGCGCTGTTTACTGACTTGTTCCTCATGGCTTGCTGAGCCTGCCTTCCTATTTAATGCAGGACCACCAGCCCAGGAGGTCAATTAATCAGTAATCAGGAAAATGCTTGTCAGACTTGCCTATAGGCCAGTATTATGGGGGAATTTCCTCAATTGAGAGTCTCCCTTTCCAAATGACACTAGCTTGTATCAAGGTGACAAAAGACTAACCAGGAAAAACAAATGGCATCTAGAGGCTACAACCTCAACAGGGGGAAAATGAGCCTTTGGAGAGTCTAAATCCCTGCTTTATATATAAAGTACAGATAAACTATATAGTACATGTATAGTATACATAAACATTATATACCTTAGATACGCTACACAGTAATACATAGTACCACAGATATATAAGCATTTTGTAGTATCTGTGATATTATATTTTTCCAACGTAGTATTTTTATTGATTATTTGGGAATTCACATAATACATCCTGATCACATCACTTCCCAGTCCTCCCAGGTCCACACCCCCCCAAACTTAACTTTTAAATATATTTATGACCACACCTTGTGTATAAAGTAGAGAGTTGACTGTCTACACGGAAATATGGGCAGCATTTGTTTTCAAATATTTTAATTCATTGAATGCACAGACAATAAGGCACAGTGACATTAACAACAATATGACCATGGATGCTTCTAATGTCACAATGAACAGATGTAAACAATTAGTGGGGGAACTAATAACTTAAAATAGCCTTTCAAGGCCACTCTGTCATGAACCATTTCTGTATCAACTGCTGCATTCCAAGAAGGATCTAGAACCAAGCGCTCTCCTTAGGAACGACTCAGTGTATTCTGGACAAGTGACTCAGTTTAGCGAGGACATGTCATAATCTGACACGAGAGACACCCACCCCCAGGAATACATCTTACATATCAACGGACACCACACAGATGAAGCACAAATGAAACATAATTAAAAGGAATGTATAAATAAGTTAAAGGTTTTTTCATCTCTATGTTTAGTGATATTTATTAAGGTCTACCATCTATAGCTTAGAGTAAAAAAACAAAAGAAAAGCAGACACACTTTTGAAAGGAGAAACACGTTACATGGGGAAGCCCTTTTGTTTATAATTTTATTTGTTTGCAGAACATTCGTGTATTGGATAAGATGACCTCCATGTTTGTTCGTTTTCTGTGATTTTCCTAAAGTCGTGTCTCCTTGCCGGGCCAGTACTTGGGCTGTTGCCCACGATCCCTAGCAGCACGTGCTTCCATCCTGAAGCTTGAAGATGCCACTGCTTTGCCTCTTGTGGCTATGGAGCAGCTGTGTTTTGAAACGTACTTTTTCTTTAAAATAAAAAGCACAGCCATGCTTAGGAAAATGGACACCGTACCAAGGAGGGTGGTTAGTCCCAGGTATATGTGTCTAAAAGAGGAAAGAATCTCAGTTATAATTGTTGCAGCTACTCAGCTTGAAATAAAACATAATTGAAGCTTCTAACAGTGTGGTGATGGCTCTCTCGAAGGACACAGATTTCCTGGCATAGACCCGTGGCTGTGAACACTGGTGAACTACCAGCAGCTCACTGCCATATTTCTTAGCATTGTTCATTCCTAGCTACTGCAAATGACATAATAAATTCCACTTTCTGTATGAGGATTCCCTGAAGTTAGGTAGCCATCTTCCTGCTTGTTCAGGGCTGTTCCAGTTAGGCTATTGCTGTCTTAAGTATAATTTTTAAAATGTCTCTTCCACTTTCCAAAGTTTCTAGGTTTCATTGAGTCTTGTGGTGACCCTGCATCAAATATTCCTCCCACACATTCCAAAGAAAAGCTGCAGCAAGCAATTGGAAGAAGGGGTCATAATTGATAGTGGAGCAGAACCACCTGCAAATTAATGTAATGTTCAGTTTACTCTCTTCCCTGAGAAGCCTTGTAACACCAGAAGAACATAGACAGACAGGCTTCAGCTCTGTCCTGGTCACTTGGTAAATATTCTTACAGTCTCACAGTCCCTGCATCACACAACTGGCACATTAGTGAATATTTAGCCACAGCAAATGAGAGCATATGCCAAATCATACCCCCTGAACTGGCCCTGGTCATGAACCAAAAACCCTTCACACATACCATCAAAGCCTATTAAACCCATGTTATTCAAATTCAACTTAGATGCTGGAGACTGAGCTTTACTTCTCTGAAACAAAGTGTTTGGCTTGTAAGCCTTTGAAGAAAAGGAAGTCCCTGCTCTTAAGCCATTGGAGTATGGCTTTCAGCAATAAGGAGAATAAAGGTCTGATGAACAGAACTGAACGATACCGTAGTGAGAAAACCACACTCTCCACCCCAGACACACTCACCCACACAGAGGAAGCCTTTTACTTTTATGCATTTCAAGTACTGGAATAATTGAACATCAGCTTGGCAATAAGAGCCGGACGGATTGAGAGCCAAATCCTGATCTTGCCCAGGGGATTAGCACTGACGCAAATGGTACAGTTTGGCTCAGTTTAAAAAAGAATAGAATTAAACCCAGAATGTGACCTACATTTAAATGCATCTGAGTATCAGGAAATGTCTTGCTATTAGTGTACACAAACTTTTAAAAATGTTACTGTTTTCTAGAAATTTCCATCATTTGTCATATGTGTGTGCTCATGTAAATACATGCACATGTGTGTGTTTGTGTGTTGTGTGTGTGCATTGTGTGTGTATGTGTGTGTGCTGTGTGTGTATGTGTGTGTAGTGTATGTGGTGTGTGTGGTATGTGTGTATGTATGTGGTGTATGTGTGTATGTGTGTGTGTGAGGGATGCTTACTCTGTAGCTTCAGGTTAGCCTAGGACATATTATACAGCCCACGTCGACCTCAAGTGAGCATTAGTTCTCTTCTGTTAGCCCCCTAAATTTTGGGATTGCAGGGGTGAGGCATTTTATCTAACTCATTTTCATCATATTAAAAAAATAATTACTTGGAAGGGGGATAAATTAGAACAAAGTATAATGATACATATGTGTGAGAGCATCATAATTATATAAATTCATGAATCCTATTACTTCATATGATAACTTAAAAATTAAGTACAAAATAATGATGACATTTAAATGAAATTCAGTATTAACACTGGGAAATACATATTTTTAAGTCAAATAGCAAATAACAGAATTGGTACATGAAACAGTTCCCAGTTTTTTTGTTGATTTATCTTAGAAACATGGAAACCACATAAGAAATTCTACATGACAAGGATGTTGCATAGGATGTAATGCAGTAGCACCGGAATCTGGGACTGGATTGACATTGTACCTGAAAGCGTGAGAATCGTATAATCTGCAGGAGCCTTGGCTTCCACATTTCTTAAATCCCCATTTGAGGCATGAAGTGTCAATCAAAACACCAAAATACACAGGAGCTGGAATTCCTGCTGTAAGAAACACAAATAATTGCATCTAAGTTTTGTCATGAATGTTAACCCAGAACTACTTACCTTGAGCCCAGGAATCACTGTTTGGGAGACGAAAAGCCATAGTTACTCACTGAGACCTCTTTGAGAGACTTCTATATGGCTCAGTGCTTGGTCACAAGCTCCGGACTCATGCAAAAACTCTCGTTAGCTTAAGTCCAGGTGTACAGCTCCTGGCACACCACACTCAATGTAAACACTTATCAATGTGAACTTCTCCCTAAGCTGAATCACCAAGTGGCCAGGGCTGTGAGCGTGGATGTCATCTTTGAGCCATTCTCTCAGATTTAATACATCCCAAGTCCTGGCACATCTCATATACTCTCCTCCCTCTACTGCTCCAAGGTAAAGCCTAGCAAGGATATGTGTACAGTTCACTGATAAAGAATTTGCCTAGCATACTTTAGAGCCCTAGGTTCAATTCCCAGAAACTCCACCACAAATAAAAGCAACAGCTAAGGGTTCTTTTTGGCCAATTTCCTTATCACTCTATGACCTATTTACTATGCAAGTAACCACACAGATAATTTCCCAAGGTATTTGTTCCAAGACCAAACACTATATTTTGGATCCTAGATTTATTGAATGTCTTTCTTGTTTGGTTTTTGTTTGTTTGTTTTTTTGTTTGTTTTGAAATGGGGTTTCTCCATAACAGCCCTAGCTGTCCTGGAACTAGGTCTTACAGACCAGGCTGTTCTAAAACTTATAGAGATACAGTTCCTTCTGCCTCCTGAGTGCTGGGATTAAAGGCATGACTATTGAATGTCTTTCAATGCTCAAAATGCTCTGTCCTCTTGCCTAATACCCTGAGTAGCTTTCTTTGTCTTAAATAAATTTAAATTTACTTTTCATTTCTTTTTTTCTTTCTTTTTTTTTTGTGACAGGGTTTCTCTGTGTACCTTTGGAACCTGTCATAAAACTCATTCTGTAGACCATGTTGGCCTCCAAATCACAGAGATCTGCCTGCCTCTGCCTCTCAAGTGCTGGGATTAAAGATTTGCACCACCACCCTACCTCTCTGCCTCCCTACCTCCCTCTTTTTAATGCTCACATACCTGTTGTATCTCAGTCCAAATAATTCCCTTCAGAAAGGGCCATTCCAATGGCCTAAAATGTATTAATTTTGCTCACTAGCACACAGCTCAGTCCCTTTCACCAACCTGTAATGTTCTCAGAACAGCTTGTTTGTTTAATTGTGTTTTATGCTAAATCCAAACTATGCAGGCACAGGCAGTTCCTTTCTTATTCATGCTACAATGCTCATCATTTCTCAGTAACTGATTAGTGAGGGCACAATCCTATGAAGAAAAGGTAAACTCTCACACTCAAGTTTTAACACAAGCATAATGACAGGATTAAAAGGCGTTTACAGCTTCATTTCTTTTTATGTATTGCAAAAAGATGGCCATCCTTTTTGCACCATTGCTTCTGTTGTTTATGAGTCTCCAACATTTTCACAGCTAACAAAGGAAGGGTTTATTTTGAGCACGTAGTTCAAGGTATTTGAATAAACCATGGTAGGGAAAGCATGCCAAAATGCTTGGCCCATGCAGCAGGGGCATGCTTGGTAAATGGACAGAGCAGGAAGCATGGAAAACTACAGTTAGAAGTTGCCAAGTTACAGACCTCAAGTCTCACCCCTCCCCTATCAGAGATTTCCACCTCCAGCTAGGTCTCACCTCCTAAAGATACCTCAACCTTCCAAATGGTGACACCAGCTTGCAATCTGGTGCACACTCCAACAAATGAAACCTGTGGGGCATATTATTTCATATTCAAACCACAGCATATAGTTCCACAAAATAGTGTACTCTTACTACAGTCATCCTAAAGCATTTATGATACCATCAAGAAAATCAGGCCTTTGATAATTAACAGAAATTATTTTTGAAATACAGCCTGCTTAAAATCTATTGAAGTTTTATGAATAGTTGTAATGTAATTGATTTAAATTAGAATCATTTATAGTCATATCAGCTTCAGGCAAAACATATGCCAAAAGTGAAATAATGACATGATCTCACAGGTCACTTTTTATTGACAAATCTCTCATGAGGGATGAGGGTTAGGGCCCTCATATTTAAAAAGAGAACATTATTCAGTGATAGTGTACACTAAAGTCAGGTCTTCACAACAGAAAGGGCAAAATGACACACAATGTCACGTACATAGTTCTCACCTGAAATATTTTATTGACTGTCTATAAAAAACAATCAGGTAAATGCAAATGATTTCCTGGTAATCTTTTTGCTATTCTATGAAGCCAACCATCCTTAATGCCCCCCAAATCCTGAGCATTGTTTAGGTCCCAATCCTGAGTTTTGTCTATCAGTGAATGGAAACCTTCCTTATGAAAGAAGGCCAATGTACTTTGCATCCTCCATCAATAGAATCTATCCTTATGCTATTACCAATCCCTTCTCTGTAGGCCCTTACCCTGAGTGCTGTTTATCAGCCAACAGAACTCATTCTTATTAAAAGGTCACAGGTGCTTTGTTCATTTGCAAGGGAGTTTCAACGTAGTCATCACTAAAGCTTTTGTTGTGATAACTGTGGCAGTTTCCCCACCCCCAAGTTTTACTGTGCTTAAATGTGTAAGTAAAATAAACCACAAGGTCAGATTCTGGAAGTTTTGACCCAGAGGCTGCTAAAATGATGCTGATCTGAGCTTCATTCTTCACCTTTCACAGATTATTTCCCTGCCATCCATGACACTTCTGGGGCCCCTGACAATAAACCAGCACACACACACACACACACACACACACACACACACACAATGTTTTAGAAAGAGAAGAAAAAAAATGATCCATTTTATTATACTTACCAAGAACTCTCACGGCTAAGGTGTAGATTCCCAGAGCAAAAGACTTAAGATGTGGTTGAATGCACCTAAAATAGGAGAAGCATCAGTTAGAAAATACGGCCTGAGAGACTTCTCAGTGGTCGAAGCACTTGCCATACAACCATGAAACCAGAATTTCAGACCTTCAGAACCCACATAAATACTGAGTGGGCCTGTTCTTTTTGCCTCAAAAGCAGAGACAGGGAATCATCAGAGCTAGCAACACTGACAAGTTCTGCCTGGGAGATGCTGCTTCAGTGAATAAGGCAGAAGAGCACTGGAAGAGCGCTTGAGGAGGTTGCCGACATCAATCTGGGGCTTGCTCATGAGTGCACACCCACACAGGTGTGTCCTATACACATGCAAACATGTTCGTTTGTACACACACACAGCTTTTCATACAGTCTTTAATCTGGTCAGGATTATCTAATCATTATTCATTTTCTTTAATTACATTAATTTCATTTAAAGAGTGACATAAAATTTAAAATTCCCCCATTTTTAAATATATGATTTATACCAGAAATCAATGCTTAATTTCTATTTAAATCATTCTTTAAAACATATATTCTAATTAAAACATGCAAAGGAGTGCATATTTTAGGGTCCTAAATTGTTTTATGTCATTCACATAATATTCATAGATAAGAATCTTCAAATGATAAAAAAATAATACTTATCATGGAAAATTCCAGTCTTAGAATATGTAAAATATAATAGCCTATAGATCAAAATGATCAATTTAAAACACTGTGTTATTAAACATACCTTTAATTGTTTATTACATACATTTGATGAAAGCATATTTAATGAAAGGTACATTTTACCTGTGTTATTAATACTGCCTCCAACATCAGAAGCCCCACATGGTGTTTACCACAAACCTTCAATGATGTAGATTTTAACACTGCTCTAGATCAAGGGCTTGCAAACATGCTGAACTAAGAAAACTATTCAGCTACATTTTTATATAAAATCCTAAAGTGGGTTCATCTGAGAGTGGGATCAGGAACTAGGGAAATTATTTCAACAAGCCATCAAGAATCATAAACATGGAGAAAACTATATACCACATTTGAGAGTGAGGTTGTAGCAAGGAGACTCAGTACTCACCTCAGGAGTAATATATACCCAGGTATGCCACCTAGAGATAAGGTATATGACGTGATGACTGAAATCACAAGGAAATACAGAAACATTTGGGGACATTCGTTATCTTTCTGACACCTGCCCATCATGCCTGACCAGTTTCCTGACTTAGGGGCTGCAAGTCCCACACAAGTGCAGTTAGAAAACATCTGCAACACAGTAGAGAAAAGTCCAATTATTGAGGTATATTTAATAAAATCAGAAGTTACCAATTTATTTTAAAATACTTTCAGTAAAATATATATGTCTTACATGATCAATGGGGGTATATTTTTGCTATATTAATATATATTAAGGTGAACTCTAATAGAGTATTTCATTGTTTAAATCATGACCTACAGTCTACACATGAGTGTCACTACTATTTCATGCTTTGAATATTATCATGGTCAACTTTGTGCTCAACTTCTTTCTTTCTCATTAATCTACTTTCCACATAGTAACCAAGTGAACGTTCAAATTCTCTCACTGACTTCAACCCTGAAATTAGTATTCATTAAACGTTTGTAAGGATCCCAAATCATTGTTAGTGAATTATACATTCTCTATCACGTAGCTCTCAGATCTCACCCTGATCTCTTTGGTCAACAATCTGCCTGATTGCCCTCTATTTTGGTTACACAATGGCTCCAACAGGGCAATTTTACAAGCATGTTTTATCCGAGAAGCCCCCCACCATATACACAAAGCTTAAAGACAGAAAATTTACTCATGTCTTATAGTACTGCTTCTCCCTGTGCAGGAAACTTTCCTCTTGCTTGTTTTGCTTCCCTTTGACCCTAAAGATTTCATGAGAGAACTCCATGACCTCCCCATTTAAATCACAGCCCATCTGTCTGCCCTTGTATCCTAACTCAGTCCCTGTCACTAGTAAATGGCACTTAATTTTAAATGGCATCTCTATTAGAATACTACCTCTATAAAAGGAGGACACCCTACCTTGTCACTACTACACATCCAGAGCCTAAAACTGACCTCATTTTCAGTACTTAAGAAAAAAGTCATTAAATAAATGGACAGAATTAGAAGATATGGAAGAATTTACATTGTCTTTTAGGGAAAATAATCTTTATGCATAAAAGTCAACTAAATCTTGAATATAAAGAAGTAATATTTATAACTCATGGGTTATTTAGGTGCAGTTTATTTATGAAATGAGAATCTCATAGCATTTATTATCTATTTGTAATTAAAAGAGTCTTAGTCCTTGACAGAAGCTCTAGCTATCTGAAAAAAAAAAAGACTATAACTGAGAAATTGCCTTCATAAGATTGGGCTGTAAGCAAGTCTGTAGAGCATTTTTGTATTTAGTGATTGATGTGGGAGGTCCCAGTCCACTGTGGTGGGTGCCGCCCCTATTCAGGGGTTTCTGTATGGTATGAGAAAGAAGGAAGAGCAAGCCACAGAGAGCAGGCCAGTAAGCTGCCATCATCTAGAGCCTCTGTTTCAGTTCCTGCTTCTAGATTCCTGCCCTGGCTTCCTCAGATGATGGACCACGATGCGGAAGCATAAGTGAAATAAACTCTTTCTTCTCCAAGTCAGGGTATTTTATCATAGCCGTGGACACACTAACTGAGACAACAAGTTGTCATTTTTATCGCTGAAGAGTGACTTTGCAAATAATGAATGAAATAAAGTTGAAAAAATTCATATATATCTGTAGGTATATGCATGCATACATATGCAGTCATATATATATATACATATATATATATATATATATATATCCAGGACCATATATATATGTATGGCTCTGGTTAAATGTTTTTAGTTCTATTCCTGATTTTGTTTTATTGTTATTTGTTCCTGTGCCTCACTATCATCTGGCATGCCCTCAGATGTGTTGGGCAAAGCATTCATAACTAGCCAACAAGTATATTTAAATATTTAAATATATATGTGTTGTTCAGTTTTTACGAAAGGCAGTGTTAGACCTGAAATGCCAAGGTGTGATTAAAGGGTGTGTCCTTCACAACTACTTTCCACTGTGCACTAAATGCTCATCCCAGTTTATTGGAATATTAAGTTCCTGTGCTATGAAACATGGAGGTAAGGGCTTTGAAAGGTTGTAAAGATAACGTTTTCAGAAATTAGTGTCCATATTAGAAAAATATCATTTTAATATTTAAACAGGAAGCGTTCTCCTCTAGTACCAGGGATTGGGTGTCCAGTTGATGGATTTGTGAAAAAGATCCTGATGGTTTTATTGAGGTGGTCAAGGGCAGGAGAAGGGGCTAGGTAGAAAAAGTGGTCCCTGTGGAGTGCCTTGGAAAGATGTAGCCTGTCCTCTGCTCTGCTTTCCCTTCCGTTCCTGTGAGGCTAATGGCCTCTATCACACAGCTGCTGCAGGGTAAACCGCAGTAGCACAGGTCCAGAAGCAGCAAGCCTAGAGTCCACGCCGAGAAGCTAAACTGGAACAATGCTTTCCTCTCTTTAAAACTTACTCTTAGTTAACTATAGGAGTGAAAAGGCTGACTACTACAGACACCTTGACCTTCTTTCTGCCCTCCACACCCTGAGGATGTCAGCAACCCCGTGGCCAGCCCTCACCTTGCAATGGACCCACTGGCACCTTCAGTTGGACTTCCTGTCTACAGCTGTGAGGAACAAACGCTTGCAGTTCAAGCCATTCGTCTCAAGTGCATGAGTGATTTCACCTGGACAGGCTGAGCGAGCTTCCTGTCTAGAGTTCTGACTCCATTCCACTCTCCAGAAGCTCTGCAGTGCCAACCATCAGAGCTGCTTCAGAACCGTCAACTTCCCTGGAATCAGTTCTGGGCTCCTGAATCCATGTCTTTTTAGATACAGACCTCATAACCTCCCATATTTGTGCTGTTCCTAAAACCTCCTGAATCTACTGGCCTTAGTTCAGGGGACACAGATCCTAAAGTAGACCTCACAAGTGAAATTATAAGATTGTTGGGACTTATTCTTGGCTAATGCTTTTCACAATAAAGTGATAGGTGTAGACTAAACAATTATGAAAGTTGTTATACCTGTTTCATGACTAATTCTTTCCTTAAGTATTTCGGCTGTAGATCAAAAAGAGTGTTTTAAATTCCCAATATTTCCATATAAATACAAGGGTTGGATCAGAACCATGGCTTCTGCCTGGGTCCCTCCCAAGACCCCAACGAAGTAACACAGGTCTACATGATAGCCAGCGAACAGGCAGATACATTAGGAGAGATGTCTTACAATGTTCTTTCCACTCTGACTGGAGGATTGACAACCAGCAAGACAAGCTGACACATATGTGATCCCATTGTCCCCACACATGGGCTCCCATTTTGACTCTGAACATTTACATCTTGAGTTGCAATCTGAAAAGAGAGCTCGTTCATGATAAGAAACAGGTTTGGTTCTGAAAAGAAACGTAACAGTATAAAATATTACCTCTTAGCAGGCAAGATCCTGATTTTAAAATGTCAATGCTCTTGAGTCATATAAATGCTGTGATATTGACAACTGTTTGTCTTTTGAATATACAATTGTTGTGTTAAAAGTTTCAGCATCTAAGTGTTAAATATAAGCCAACTGTTAACTGACTTTCCCTTAAGCCCCATCTTAAGAGGTTTACCAGTTCCAGCCACATCCACTTCTTAGCTTAAAGGTCTTATTAAAGTCTCCTGCTTCCAGGGTTCTGTAATAAATTTTTGAGCAGAGGTGATTCCCTCCATGATTTCAAGATAGAAAAGTAAAATTCAAGGTCCATTTATGACATTATACACGCTATCTTTTCAATGATGTGGACATCAGTATGATGGATGTTGGTTATAGCAATGAATAAAAGCAGCTAACAGGGAACACCCTTCTTGCTTGCACTGTAACCACATATCTAGTTGTATATGTTTTTCCAGTAATGCACTGTGAATCCTTTGTCCCTCCATTCTCCCCATGCACAGAGGTCTTCTGCATCCTTTGTTGTCTTTGCTGACATTATTCCACATTGCAGCACTCTGAAGTGCCAGCTTTAAGAGGATGAAAACTGTCTGTAAATATTAATGAATAGCACTTATCTTCCAACTGTTGATTTTCTTGAACTATTTTTTATCTTTTTCTAGTCTGTTCACAGGGTACTTACCCATGGGTGTGTCATTTTGGCTTCATGCCATGTGTTATTCTTATAGACCTTTCATAATTCAGTTTCTTTCCTCATTTTATTTTCTTTTGGGTTGATAATAATAATGACCTTAATAAATTTTATGCAGATATTATTTTCGATACTTAAATGAACAAATAATATTTTGAAATGTATAAAATGTAGAGGCCAGACCAGGTTATTTATTTATTCTTATAATGCTGATGTCAAATATAATTCTTAGCACATAGTCGAGCATGACACATAGTTTCTGGGAAATAAATCATCAAAGAAAAAAATGTCTTTTCAACTGAGTCTGGGTCTTGCTATATAGCCTGGGTGGGGCTTGAACTAACTCTCAGACCACCAGCTTCAATCTCCCTAACGTTAGTATTGAAATCATGTTAGAATTGAAATCACATTCATCAAAAGGTGGTGTTTAGAGAAAGAACCAGTGTTTTGGGTCCTTGCTTCTAATGTGTATTTCCTCTATAATTACAGCAGTAATTTCTTAATTGAGATAACTGTCCATCTAATTGGGCTGTTTTGGATTGGGCCATCACAAATGTCACCCCCAAACAGACAAAAGGGCATTTTCCCATTTTCCTAGGTCTCAGGTAAGTCCTCTGTGAACATTTAATCTTCTCTTCCATGAAGTGTTAACTTCTGGCTAAGATGAATGGTTCCATCTGAAGCTGTAATGACAATAATATCTTTAAAAGCTCAGCATCAGTATCAGTCTGCTAAAGGTCCTGTGAGATCAAGGTTGCAGATGATTGGACCTCCAGTGAACCCTGGTGTGATGGAGGCCACCCACTCACATGCATATTAGGAAGGTCATTTTAGGCAGGGCTCTTGTTCAAACTCACACCATTCATTAGTGACAAAGCTGGGCATGGCCCCTCCCAGGTCTGTTGCATTTAAATTCCTGTCCTCATGCCAGCATTGTTCTCCTTATTACAGGAAAGATACACCCTCAATTGCCATATCTCAAGCTTGTCAGTAGAGGACCTCTTGGGTGTCTGGAACCAAAATAATCATTTCAAACGAAGCAACACAGGACAATCCCAGGGGAAGCATTTTGCATTGAAGTTAATTATTTTACATTACTGGGGATACGTTTACTTTGTGATCTAGGACAGACTTTAATTGCAAACACATCTTATGAAAGATGTGTTTGACAGTAGGGTTGTGACTTAAATTTTTAATTACAAGAAGAGTTTCAACAAACATGTTAGAGTGTTTATTCCCCAATGAGACTTTTCTTTCAGAGAGCTGCAGTAAGCAGTGGGATGTTTTCCTAGTGGTGTTGCCTTTCTTTGATTGCTTTCAATGGCACAGCTATTCTCAAAGGTTAAATCTGCCACAGTGGAGGATGATTGAAAAGTATGGGAAGCAGTTTTGAAAGAGGAGCTTCAGAATGCACCAAACAATGACACGACACCATGATTGTCATTCAGCTACAGTCTCTCAAGGTGACTCTGTTGAAGAGGCTAGTACTCAATGGTCATATTATCTTTTATTTCTTTAAAATATTTCATCTTTTATCATGGAAGTATTCATAATATGAACCTCAAAATTTTGAGCAGTTGTTTATGTATTTGCTTTTGCCTTCGAAACAGCATAACACAGAAAGAATAGTATACTGTGAGTCATGCCTATGTGCAAAGTCAAGACCTACACTTGATAGATGCTAAGTTTGGAGAGCAAATTAACTTTTAAAAACTCACTTTCCTTCTAAGAAGGTTAGCAAAACTACCTTGTATAAGAGTTTAGAGAATATGCATTAGAAAGTGAAAGTTATATGCTTTATAAACAGAAAACTACAAATGATTCCACCATGCTGGTTTATAACAAATATGAAAGGTACCGACAAAAATAGCAAAAGGCTTCTACTCCTTGTAGAGCCTTTTATTGCTTCATCCTTATCATTAACACTTAATATCTATTTCTGACCATTCTTCATTCTCAAACCCTGCTAGGCATACATTTATGTTTAACTTTGCATTCACTGTTTTCATTTTAAATGATAGATATTTCATCATGTGGTTAGTTACAAGCAGAAGGAATCATTTGGTGAAGAAAATGGAGGCTAGAATGTAGACATTAGGCAGATGATTAGGTAGAATAGAGGAGATACAGAGGATTAAAAATGTCCTCTATAAGCTTGTGTTTGAATACTTGACTGTAACATTGGTGGTATTTTGAGAGGTTGTGGAAGCTTTGGGAGGTGGGGTCTGTAGGTCACTGGGTCAGAGCCTTGCTTTCTGTCCCATCTCTGTCTCCTGGTCTGATGAGATGTGGACATGGAGTTCCTATGCACTCAAAAACTCACGGGGTCACCTGCTTCTATGCCTTCCCCTCCATGATGGGCTGCATACGTCCCTTCAAATCGCAAGCCTAAATCAACACCACGTTTCTTAAAATGCTTCTTGACAGGTATTTGGTCACAGGCATTGAAAACAGGAAACTAATAAATACAAGATCTGGATAGTCTCCCTTTCTACCTCTGCAGGGCGTCAAGCAGTATGGTGTATTTAATCTAGATCTTCTCTGGTACATGGTAGAGGTTCAGTAACATCTACAGTCTGGTAGATTTAATCTAGATCCCCTCTGGCATATGGTAGAGGTTCAATAACATCTGTAGATGAACAGTGTAGAACAACTAGAAGGACGCAGGCGTTCCCTATGGTGGAGTGCTAAAGACTCTTAAATGGGATAGTGAAATAGGTCTTATAAGATCTAGTCTTGCATTAAGAAAGAAGCTAGAAACAACACAATCCAATCACCTACCACATATGGGATGGCACAGGCAGGAGGACAAAACCAGGAAATGTAAATTATTCATGATTTTCAGACTCGGTGCAAGATGGACAGCTAAGAACAGCTGCTGTGAGACAACTTTTTCTCCTGACCCTTGCTGTGATTTTAACACAGCGGAGACTAGGAAAGATGGCCTAAAGACCAATCCAGCTAACTAGGAGTCCAGAGGGGAGAAAAAGCAACTTCTCCCAACTATTTTATGACAAGCAAGTTCTAATAATTATCATGTATATGACATTACTTAGGCCTTCAAATCTTAAAATATAGTTATTATTCTATTTTTCAAATTAGAAAATAATAGCCCAAATACTTCAACCCATGAATGATCACTTTGCTAAGAATTCAAGCTCTGTATTCCCATGATTACATTGCTTCATTTGTCAGGTTCATTTTCTGGTGTTTGTTTGTTTTGTGTTTGTTTTCTTATTTATTTTTTCAAGACATACTTTCTCTGTAGCTTTAGAGCCAGTCCTGGAACCAGCTCTTGTAAACCAGGCTGATCTCGAACTCACAGAGATCCACCTGCCTCTACCTCCGAAGCGCTGGGATCAAAGGCTTGCACCATCACCTCCCAGCTTCAGGTAAATTTTCTAACATAAGATGTAGATTAAGCAATTTTTATGTTTCTATAAGACATTAAATTCATATCTGGAAAAACAAATTTGGGTGACAATAATAGATTCTATGTTTTAAGTAGTCCCAGCTAGTCCACTAAAAATTTCCTTCCTATGAAAGTTATGAGACTTAAAACATTGATCTTATTAGAGAACTCTATTGACAATTGAATTAAACAAACCCACCTCCTCATAAGACATCATGAGGGAACATACCCTTGGTAGGTCACAGTCAGTCCAGCCACACCAGGATTTTCACATCCCAGGGCAAACAGAGAGAGGAAGAGGAGGTAGCCGAAGACAGATGATCCCAAGTAGAGTTTTGTAGCTTCGAGCACCCCCAGCCTGAATTTTTTCATAACTATTCCCCCAGAGAAAATTCCAAGGGCCACTGCAGGAATGTTGATAAGCCCTGAGGAATAAGAAAATACGTCACTCAGTAACTGCCTACAAGAAATCTCTGAGCATCACACACGTTCTTAGTGACCGCTAGCACAAGTGCAGTCTCGGAGTCTCACATTCCACACGACGCAATGTGCAATTCCACTGATACTGAATGAACTGATCAAGTGATGTCCTTTCTGGTAGATAACCAGAACTAACATTCTCAATCAGGTGGCAGTTGGGTAGACATTAATCTTCCTTAACACTATCTCTTGTATAATAGGCACATTATATACTTAATCTTTTAGCTAATCTTCATGAAATTAAAAGAAATAACATCTCTGGTTAGTCTTATATTATCTTATATCTTTAAGATGTTTCTACCATATATCGATAGATGAAAGGGAATTTAATCCATCTATTTTATTTGACTATGGGTTGTAATTTTTTAATATTAAAATTAAGATATTAGAATCCACCTCAGGCTGGAAACTAGCTCCAGGGTAGGGTCTAGGTAGAAGTAGGCTAATTGTCACAAACGCCTAAATATGAATTTATTAAAATGGAATAAAGGACATGCCAACTTTGCTCTCCAGCTAAACTGAGGTTTGGGGATGTAGCAGGTGAAGGAGGTGGAAGTGACCTGGTACTTTGAAGGAGCAACAAACATCTAAAAGACATGTGATTGCTATTTTAAAAATAAGGAACATATGCTAGGAAGAATGTAAAGTATGTAGTTACTTGAGATCCAAATTCATTCATTCTAACAGTTTCTCTTAATTAAAAAAAAATAAGTGTGAAGATAGAATTAGCTCTCTCTCTCTCTCTCCCCCTTCCTTCTCTCTCAGTCGTGTGTGTGTGTGTGTGTGTGTGTGTGTGCGCGTGTAACCTTCCATTCTCTATCCTAGAAGTTAGCTCTGCTATGGATTCTGTGTCTATTATGTTAGTGTTAGTTCTTGTGGTCATGTGAATGAGAAGTGTTACCCAGAGATTCAGATATTTGAACATTTGGTCTCCAATTTGAGGAGCTGGTTAAAGAAGTTATAAGGAGGTACAGCCTTGCCTGAGGAACTTCTTTACTGGAAAGAGGTTTTGAGAAATGGAAGCTTGATTCTATTTCCAGTTCTCTCTCTGCTTTGTGTTTGTATTTGAAGATGCAAGCTCTCATCTTCCTGCCCCTGACACCATACCTGCCACTTGCTGCCATGCCACTACCCAGCTAAGATAGACTCGCCCTTCTGGAATCATAAACCAAAATAAACTCTTCTATAAGTTCCCTTTGGGGATGGTTATTTTATAACAGAAACAGAAAGGTAAACAATGCAGCCCTATTTTTATAAACATACATTCAATAAATACAGAAAACATTGTGCTGTTGAGAACATTGGGAAACCCCAGTTAGCAGTCTTCTGGACATGACAAGAGCCTGCACTTATGAACTCACGGTTACTTGCATAAGTTCAAAGTAGCCAAAATTTCAGCATGTATGAGAGAAGGACTCGGGATTCCTAATTGAGGAGCTATTGACTGTTGGTGGGTGCTAGGGGAGGAACAATCAGTTTTCGTAAAAGTGTGGATGCTTGGGTGGACCATGCTTCAATGGATGGTCCCATATCCATGAGTGTACGGGCAGCATAAATTGTACTCAATATATATATAACACATATACACTCTATCTATCTATACCTATAACAATATTAAAATATTTAATATATCTATTTCAATATTCAATATATTCACTGAATAGTATTCATTATATATATTCCAGTGAACATATTGAATATTAAATACGGGGTTAGTGAATCTGGGGGAAGTTGCATGCAGAAATGAGGGTATCTATGCATGAATGTCTCAAAGAACAGCAAAGGCCTCTCCAAACATCATGGTAACAATCTGTAGTAGTGGCAGAGGGTGGAGGGTTGGGAATGGGAATAAGGTAGTTCAGGTCAACACAACTCTGTAACTGGTGTTGGTTCAAACACAGAGCATCTGACCCCAAGTAGTTTATTGTAGGCATATTTAAGCACAGCGTAATTTTCTGAAAAGTTTCCTGGTGATAATTAACTCACTCTCATGTACACAACAAAGCTGAAGATATGACTACATAGATGTACAAAGTATATATTTCAGATAGATAGGTATTCTTTAACCACTTCAAAGAGCTACAGAATATGACATTTAAAATATTTTAAGAACTTAAGACTTTTCATGACAGTAAGACACATCTGTTCCTGGCAGCACCAAGATACTTCAAGAGGATAATGGGCATCAAAGAGGCTCCTTACAGAGTTTGCTAGTTATAACTTTAATTCTTGCTTGATACCTGTTTTGTTACATGTAATTTTACTATGTTAAAGATAAAAACCTTCCTTTTTTATTTAAACAGGAAAGGGGGGTGATGTGGGATTCCCCTCTGTTTGCTGTGAATACCATTGATTAACAAAGAAACTGGCTTGGCCTGATAGGGTAGAACAGAGCTAGGCAGGAGAAATTAAACTGAATGCTGAGAGAAGGAAGCTGCCATGTCAGGAGAGAAGCCATGAAGCCAGCACCAAAGACAGACATGCTGGAACCTTGCTGGTAGGCCACGTAAAATATAAAATAATAAAAATGAGTTAAATTAATATGTAAGAGTTAGCCAATAAGAAGTTAGAGCTAATAGACCAAGCACTGATTTAATTAATATAGTTCCGTGTGGTTATTTCGGGTACGAGATGCTGGGTGGTCGGGAGATAAACAAGCAGCCCTCCTTACAACACAAAGGTTATCAGGCTATTAACCACTTCTCCTCCTAAACTTCTGGGCAGAAAACAGGTTATATATCTACCTTTGAAGAGAGCCCTGTGTGTTTAACATTTCCAGTTCCCCTAGTGCTTATCTGTGAGCCCAAGGAATCTGTGCCTCCCACAAAAAACTAGTAGAAATTTTAAGTGTTTTAAAACTACGCCAGGGATTCTCCTCAGGGCTTCAGACCTCCTTTCTGCAAGTACAGTGCTTCTACCCATTGAGCCATCTCCTTAGTCCTAATTTTCTGTTAGAAACATCTCTCTATAAATAATATTCTTAATTTTCTTCTAGGAAAAACAGTTTTCAATTTGAAAACTTTAAAAACCTCATCATGACTCCATTGTGGGAGAGATCAAGAGCCTGGATACAATATTGTATGATGTGGAATAATGAGGACCAGGCACATCTTCAAAGACAAGGACTCTCCTTCAAATTCCTGAGAAGAGGTTTGGGTTTATTTGATTGTTATTTTTCTCTTTATTCTGGTTAAACCTTGTCTTTCCTATTATATAGAAACTTGATTAGAAATGTATTGTTCCAATATGTGAAAACTGAAACAATTAAATGGTAACATTACAAGTATTAGGAAAACATTTCGGGGAACTGGGGGCTTAATGTACAGTTTTAAAAACAGAATGAAAATAATACAACAAATAAAAAACTAAAAACTGGGCTTAATTAAAATAATGATCATGACCACTATCAAAATTAAAAGGTCTTACATCAAATCAGATAGGGAAGAACTAAAAGGAGTAGAGGGAGGGGAAACCATATTGATGATATTATATGAGAAAAGAATTTGTAATTAAAAAATGGGAAAATTAAAAGGCAAGGTAAAGTATATGAGAAATACTTGGAATACATGCATTCCATGAAGAAAAATATACAGTTGCCAGAAGTTACTAAGTGAAAGACTGGGAAGCAAAATAAAAAAACAGCATGGGTAAATGGCCTATGCAGACATACTCAATATAAATAGTCATCAGGTAAATGATATCACAGTGTAAGGCTGACAACAGCAAGGTCTGGCAAAAATGTGGGGAGATTAGCATGCACCCACACATCCAGTTAATGTTTAAATGTGCTCTGCCATGTTGTTTCTCAGCAACATGTACTGTCTATTATAGACTGCCTATAATCTAGTAATTGCATTCTATGAGTTAGTCAAATAAAATTAATATACCCATAGAATGATGATGGCTGTGTGATCTCCAGTAGCTAAAAGAATAAAACTAATCCAAAATGCAATGGGCACTAAAGTTACTAAATATAAATAATTCATGGTATATTGATGTCACAGACTATACCATGGTAATGAAAAAGAACAAGCCATGAGTATTTAGAACCATGAACAAATCTAAACATCAATAATCCAACTTGTATGAGGCTCAAGAACAAGAAAGGCTGGCTTACAAAGATAAAGTTTATCACACTTCTAGTCATTAGGGAAAGTCTGTGCTGGTAATAATGCTCTTGGGTAACAGAGTGCTCTAGACGGTGACTAGTCTACACATGAGCACACACACACACACCACCACACATGTGCATATACATATGCATAATTAATTCAGTTAAACTATACAAGAAACATCTGCATACTTAACTGTTCATTGTAAAGTATATCCTGGATATTCAAAATATATGTAGTATATAAAATGAAAAGACTATCTCAAATGTTCATTGCTTATTTATTTGTTCTTCTTATGCTCAGTATATAACACTGAGAGATATGGATAAAGTTCTGTGGGGATATTTCTAAAATAGTTACTTTGTTTAGCCAGAAAAGTGAGTTATTTTTAGTCAATTAATATTGGAAATGAAAATAGTTCAGTGATCTAATTTTGAAACTGCTTAGAATGTTGGAGAATAGACCAAACAAGTCAGTCACTTTAACATCTTCTACATGCTTATTATTCAGAATTTGTTATAGGAAAATTTCATCTTTTAAGATATACTCAGCTTTCCTCTTCTCTTTTCAAGGATAAAATTATGGAGTAATTTTAAAAATATTCTGTGAATAAGGGCTGGAGAGATGGCTCTGAAGCCCACGTGTGGTTCCTAGAACACACATTGGATGGCTCACAACTACTTCTAGCTTCATTCAGCTCCAGGAGATTTGAAAGCCTTATTGACCTTTGACCTACAGAGACATATGCAGTTATGTGCACAAATGAACACATCCACCCACCCACATACTCATCCACCCTTACCCACACATCCCCATAACAGCCATACTATACAAAATATTAATAAGAGAAATTCTTTAACAATTCCTATGAAGAAGGAAGTTATTTTAGAGTATCATATCTTAAAAGAATATGTCCCAAGAAACAGAATAAATTTAATGCCTCAAAATGGTGATTTTGAAATGTAATATTCCTGGAGAGAAGGAGCCAGTTCATGTTTTAAATTCTTAATTTTATACAGGGCATAGCTCTCTATTTAAACATTATTATATTTCTTTTACTTTCTTATTCTTGTTTTGGGTCCTTGAGTAGTGTTCTTGTTATTGGCTACATTAATATGCTATAAATACAGTCCCTTTAAACAACATGGTTTCCAAAAATCAACTCTGAGTTGTGCTATGGAAAACACAGTTATACTGTCTAAATGCCTGCTGCATGCAATCCCAGACACCATGCGTGCAATATTGTCAATATTGTAAGGCATCAACAAAGCCTAAAACACAGGTATCCAATATTAGCAATAATCTAAAAATAAAAAAATCCATGCTATATTCACTTTTTTATATTCCTTAAAGGACTGTGGGGAATTCTCTCACATCCAGTCACAGTTACACACCCACCATGTATACATACTTACCCTACTAGAGTTTTTAAAAACATATTCTTTTATTTCATCTGAAATACCCTAATGATTTTACATTAAAAACTGGAGCAATATAATATTACTAAGAATTGGAAGGGTCATGAAGGATGGTTTCTATGGGAACACATAACAGACAGATGGGCATACCAATGACAAAGTTGGTCTTGGAGGATGACTGCCCATACTGCTGCTCAATGTACTTTGGTTTATATGTCACCATACCAAATAGAGAATTGAACTGAACAGTGCTTGCACACAGGTATAAGATGTATACTGGATTTCTAATAAGAGTCTTCAGGGATGGAAGAAAATCTGTAAGACAAAAACAATATGGCGTTCACACAACGAGGGTCTCAAGTGGTCTACACTGCAACCTTCAGGGCTGCAGTCTGCCCAGGGTTGGATCTAGGCACACACACACACACTCTTGTGAAATAATATATAGGACCTATGAGTGAGACAGGGACAGATGTGTCAGTGACAAGGGGGCAGAGCATTTCTCCTCCCTCTAGGAGCCCCAAGTTGGACACAAAGAACCACCAGTGTAAGTTTCTTTCTCCCAACATAATTCACTGCTGTCTCCTTTAGTCAACATGCCTTGGCTTTGAAAGGATCTTTCTCCTGTGATTCATGCAATGAGCTTCAACAAGTTCAAGAATGTCTATAAAAATAAACACAGGATGGCTTGAAAATAAAAAGATGGGTACAATTTTTCAGCCGTCAACTTCCCTGAGGAGAACTCTGGATTACAAGCCTGACCTTTGCCTGCCTCCCACTTACACCCTTGCTGAGACACACGTTTCTTTATATTGTTGGGGCTTATGTGTAAAAGGCTCTTAGACATGGAGTTACAGCCTCTTCTTTCTGTCCATTCAGACTTACACTGAGAAGCTACTATGGAGAAGAACAATGGTATGTGAGAGAGGGTGGAGCCACCTAAAAGGAAAATATGCAGGACTCTTGTTCATCCACCTGCATAACTTTTTCAAAAAAAAAAAAAGACTTACCCTCTCCATTTCTGCTTCCTGTAATGGTTTCTTAACTTTCCTTTCAGACAGGGGAGCCAAATGTTGTTATGCGTACCTTTCCTCAAGTCCCACTGGGAAGACAGACATGAGCCCATGATCAAGGAGAATATGACTTACTTCTTGCCATTTCCATGATTTTTGTTTCTTCTCCAGGGGCCATTTGGTAGTTAATAGAGTCATCTATAATGAACTTAGACTTCTCAGATGAGGATCCAGAGTCATCTATACTTTGGGATCTTGGTAGAGTCTTGGGTAAGCACCAGAAGGGAACAGCTGCAAGGAGACTTAGGAGCCCTGCTATTAGGTAACCAAGCCACCAGGCCCCAACCCACTGGGGATCCTTTGGAGTGATGGTTATGTGTTCTGAAAGACAGAGATTTGTTAAGTAGCAATGTTTTCAAGGTTAAGGTGTTGAAATGCATTACTGCAGAAAATAAGTTCAAGAAACAACTCTAACACATCATAAATAATTACCTAACAGGACCAGGGGGTGGTCTCAGAGCATGAGGATCCAAGTTCAAATACCCATGAACACACATACACAAATATGTGTGTATGTATGTATATATGTATAGGTGGGTAGATGGATGGATGGATGGATGGATGGATGGATGCCAGGTGGGTCTAGATGCTAATCTTTTTTCCAGCCTCCAGGGTAGAAACAGGAGAGTCAAAGAGCAAGCTGGATAGTCACACTAGCTATATCAGTGTTCTCTGGGTTTGACTGAAAGACCCTGCCTCAAAGAACAAGGTAGGAGAAAAATTTATGATGATTTCATAGCATTAACTAAGGCCTCCACATGTATGACCATCCACGTACAATGCTCCCACACATGTATACCCAGGACACAAAGAAATATGTATATA
>NW_026067905.1:2537683-2538663 GCF_014885135.2 Alexandromys fortis
TATATATATATATGTATGTATATATACACACATGAAAATAGAAAACATCTGATAGTTCATACATGGTACACACACACACACACACACACACACACAAAATCTCCAGGAAAGGCATTCCTGAAATGTTCCTGAAGAACTTTAGTTTCTCTGTTTGAACTGTAGGTTAATAAGTCAGAGACTAAAGGCTATGTGAGGCTCATGGCTTTACACTGTGCTCTGGGACTGTGCCTTGAGCACAAGGGAGAGAACAGGCCATGAAACACCCTATATGAGCTGTTCCTTCAGAAGCACTTGCATCTGATTTACTTATTAAATTTTAAGATTGTCACAAAGAATAATGGCTGCCAGTCTCCAGGATAATTGCCTAGTTGGGAAAACAGGGCAGGGGAGATAGTCTAAGATCAGGAAAGGGGGAAGTGTGGTCACTAAAGACTTCTGCTTCTATGTGTTTGCTTTAGTGGTTGATGTCACTATAACAAATGATGATACATCTGAGACAAGTGAGAGCCAGCAGGAGTCACAGTTTGGAGCCTGAACTGTGGTAGCTGCATTTGAACTGGCAGTTACAGAAGAGGATCTGCCTTAAAAACAGACCACAGGTCACCCTGTTCTAACCACTACCTGTTTATCCTTCTATACCCATTAATACCCTCATTGTACAACACCTGGGTACCTGAGTTCCATCCCAGGATCCACCTGGTGAAAGGTGAGAACTGATTTGTACAAGTTGTCAACTGACCTTCTCAAGTGCATCATGGCATACACATACAAACAAAAGTGTAATCAGATAGGTAGGTAGAAAGATAGATGATAGATGATGATGATGATGATGATGATAGATAGATAGATAGATAGATAGATAGATAGATAGATAGATAGATGATAGATAGATAGATGATAGATAGATAGATAGATGATAGATAGAGATAGATAGATGATAGATAGATAGATAGATGATAGATAGATAGATAGATAGATAG
>NW_026067905.1:2541413-2585877 GCF_014885135.2 Alexandromys fortis
GATAGATAGATGATAGATAGATAGATAGATAGATAGATAGATAGATAGATAGATAGATAGAGATAGATGATAGATAGATAGATAGATAGATAGATAGATAGATAGATAGATAGATAGATGATAGATAGATAGATAGATAGATAGATAGATAGATAGATAGATAGATGGTTAGATAAAATAAATAGACCTACTTACCTAGATTTACAAAGCCAATATCAACATACAGTTTGGCACATAATGAACCCAAGAGGAAGCCAAAAATGGGCCCTATAATTGCCACTGTCTGCACACACCCTGCACAAAAAAAGCAAACCAAATTAAAATAAAACCTATTAGCGGGGGAATAGAGGAAAAATAAGAATAACTGCCACTTTGATTTGTCTTCATAAATTAATCAAATGCTGAGCAGGAAATATAAATGAGATGACATTGGCAGCTGCAAAATAAAACTTGGGCACCTCACCTGTGGTGGCGCTGGCTAATTTTTCAATGCACCAGCTCAGGAAATAAGTCTTTCTCTATTTGGGGAGAAAATTATTACTTCTAACATATGATTCCACTCATGGAAATAACACCAGGACTATAACAAATTTAAATTCCAAACATGAAGCAAACTATAGTCCTGACAGTTGCGCTGTCCACAATTTAGGAATCCTAGTCCTTGAGAGATGAATGAAGGAGCTAGGGACTATATGCAACAAAAACAGACAAGGAAAAACAATAATAATTTCATAATCTTTATCAAAAAATTATGGTCAGTAAAGCATAAATTCTGTTTTGACATTAAAATGGATTTTCTCATTTCGGTGATAAAGAGTGCCCACTCATTTATGTGGAGCTTGTGAGGAAGCATTGTGGGGAGAGTGTTGTCTCAGGAAATAGCTAAAAAAGGGCGGGGGGGCGGGGAGCAAATCTTGGGGCAAGTTTTTCCAGAAAGCTCACCAGAGGTCAGGGGCAGCCTGATAGATGACTGTAACAGGTTACCCAGAGCAAAGGGCCACCGGTGAGTAGAAAGGTCATCCTGCTCAGCTAAGTGTCTCCCACATGCCATTCATTTCCCTGCAGAACTCAAACACTCATATTCCTGGAGATTTCAAGAACACGAAGAGACATTCCCTGGCCTCTTTCAGAACAGAAGAGAGACTGTGTGAGCCTCTGAGAACCTCCAGAGGTAGGTAAATCTTAGCCAGTGTCTGGATCCTTGCTCAGTGTATCCCATATCTCAGCTCCGGAGTTATGCTCCGGTTTTCTAATAGAGTGAGAGTCTGTTCTTAAGTCTGTATTGGTATCTGCAGGATATCAGGGATTTCTGTACTATGTGCCCAGAAACACAATAATTCTTGGCAAAGTCTCTCATCAAATCTTGTCCTTTTTTCCTAAAGGCTATGCATTCAAAAGATCAGCATTCCAAGAAATCAAAACCAATGTATGAAACACAGTTGACACAATAGTCATGCTTGCAGTTCTAATTTCTGGCTGGATTCCAGAATGTGAGAGACACCCATTAAACAGCGCATAGACACATCTGACCCTCAGAGTTCACTTCTACTACAGTTTGTGTGGAAGATTTTCCAGGGCATTCCCCTCTCTTTTGTAGACACAGATGAGTTCTGCAGTTGTCTGGGACACAATCTACAGATGCAGTAGCCTTGAGCCTTGCTTATACTCTTTATATTTCTTTTTAATCATTCATACCCACTTTCAAGGTTCCAGAATTCCTTCCTATCTCATATAGGGGGAAAAAAAATCCTTTAATCGGGACTTTTATAATGCAAGGCGATTTCTAAAACTGCAGAAACAATACGCACACACACCTATACACACTCACACACAAAAAAAATGTTAAAAAACAATCTCTGAACTCTAAAGCCCCCAAGATGCCTTCATAAAGTTCCATGCCATTACAGTCAAGATCACAGCTATTTTCTTCTAGTCTAGTGTTCTCTTCCTTATGCAAAAGACACCGACTAACAAAGTGTCTCCACTGTTATGATGTGGGAGTGTCATATATCAATCTGTTGATTTCATTGGTTAAGTTATAATAAACCAACTGCTTGGCCTCAACTTAGAACATAGATGGGAGGAGTAAACAGAATAGAATTCTGGGCGGAAGAGGAAGTGAGGTCAGACTCTGCTCTGCTCCCGGAGAGACCCGACAGCTCTGCTCTCTGGAGCAGAGACACCATGGACGGAGGCTAGAATCTCCCCGGTAAGCGCACCTTGGGGTGCTTACAGGCATTATTAGAAATGGGCTAGTCCAGGTGCGAGAATTAGCCTGTAAGGGCTAAAGTTCAGGGGCCAAGCAGTTCTCAAATGAATACAGCTTGTGTGTTGTTATTTCGGGCATGAGCTAGCCAAGCGGCCGGGGTGTTGGGGACGCAGCCCCGCCGCTCGTATTTCAACACTGTTAAAATCCTCTGTGTATTTCAGACAAGTGTTAACTGAATGAAGGCATGGAGACTGAGTGCTAAGACCTTCCACACTAAATTTGAAATAGACAGGAAGGGAGCAAACAGACACCCCACTTCTCACACCAGATGAAGTGGACATTACCAATGTAGAAAGCAGCATTGTCTTCACTGGCAAAGTCATCCAGATAGGCAATGCCAAGGGGTTGGATGGGAGTTTCCCCTAATCCTCGCAGAAGATTTCCCAGGAAGACATAAACCCACATGGAGGAGCTGGCATCCCCTTTGCATTCTAGAAAGAGAAGCAAAAAGAAGACTAGAGCGAGCTCACTAATGATGCGAAATGTTTATTCTACATTTCTATGCTTGGCTTTAAAATTGTGTTAGAAGGCAGAATCAAAATCTGCCACAGTGCTAAACTGGTAAGAGTTTGGAAGAGGCTGAATTATTTTTTAGACTTCTATCTCTTCAACAGTTAAATCTGGAGGCCTCACTAAGAGATTCTCACTTCTTCGAATTCCTTGGATTTAGTTGCTCTCTTTTTTTCATTTTGAACCTATAGACGTATTTGGCTTTCTACACTCCAAACTCATTCAGCATGTTCTCGGAGGCAAAACAGGCCTTGAACAAGTGCTTATCTACACCCACTTTAGTACAAATCGTGTCTTTTTTTTTTTTTTTTTTTTTTTTTTTTTTGGTTTTTCGAGACAGGGTTTCTCTGTAGCTTTGGTGCCCGTCCCAGAACTAGCTCTTGTAGACCAGGCTGGCCTCGAACTCACAGAGATCCGCTTGCCTCTGCCTCCCAAGTGCTGGGATTAAAGGCATGTGCCACCACCACCTGGCTAAATTGTGTCATTTTTAATCACAAGTATTTTCCATTGTTGTCCAAGTTCTACCTGAAAGTCAAGTGTTGACGTGGCTGACAGCTGCAGCAGGGCTGTATCGCCTACAGTTCTTTGTGCTAGTAATCAACCATTTTTAGAATTCTTCAAACAAGTCACGTAAAAATTACACATCTTGTATTCTTTAAGTCCATATTTTCTAACAAAAGGAACAGGATTTTGACAATATTTCTATAGTTGAATCTAAAGCAATTTAAGGATGCATTCATAAATGTCATGATGTAATTTGGCCAAATGAGGCAGGGCAGTTATGTCAGTCACATAAAAGAAAGACTGCTTCAGAGTTCTGGCACTGCCTCCAGTGATCACCACATCTAAATGTCCCCTCCCAGGCACACACTGGGCTAAGTGGTTCTCAGGTATTTACAACTGGAGGTTTCTCATCACTGGGAGGTGGAAGCTATTTTTACCTAGGTGTAAAGGGGATAAAGAAGAAATTAAATATATTTATGGGAAAAAATACATTTCTTATCTGATCCTTTAGATTGATGATTCTATTTGTGAAGTTTATTTTATTTTCATTTCAAGACCCATCTTAGAAGAAACCACTGGTAGATGTTCCTAGTAACCAGCATGCCATTTGTGTTTTTTTTTTTCATAATATTGAACTACTGAAATATTTTACTGGGATCATATCATACAGTTTTATACTCTATGAGCTGTTTATGTGTGTATGAGTGCTTACAGTGTGCAGGCATGTGAACAGCAGTTGTGTGTGTCTGTCACTGTGTACAAGCAAAGGCCAGGGTATATTGGTACCTTTGTCCATCATTCTTAGTCTATTGCCTCAAGATAGAATCTCTCAGTGAATCAAAATTCCACTGTTTCAGCTGGGCTGGCTGGCTAGCAAATTTTGGAACCTATCTACCTGTATCCCCGAGTGTTCGGTTTATAGGCATGTGCAGACATGGCTAGATTTTTCAGTGGGTGCTGAGGGTTTGAACTTAGGTCTTCATGCTTGAAAATCAACCACTCTTTCCCATTCAGCCATCTCCCAGCACAATTGTAGGAATTTTTTATACGTTAATATTTTCAGTACTAATGCTTTTCAGAAAAAAAAAACCCTGAATAATAATATATAAAATAGTAATAAACTAAATTGTACATAAAAGCTAAAACCTATTTACTTACACAAGTCAATTTTTAAAAATCATCTTACCATCATTCATTTTGTTTGGTGATTTCCCCATGGCTAAGCTTGGTGGCAGACTGCTGGACTCCAAGTGGCACGGAGAGATGTTGGGAGTGAGGTTGGCAGAGGGAGAATACTTCTCATATTTCTCATAGCTGTACCTGCAAATAAAGAATATGTTTACCCTGACAGACTAACATCATGCTAAAACACAGACTTGGTTTGCCACTCATGAGAGGGCAGATTGGGTTTTTATTCTTTCAAGTTGGACTCATCAAACCAAACCTGCACTGAGCAGGGGCTTGGTGCATGACCCATCCTTTGCCTTTGCATCGTTCTTGGGCCATCGTGATCCACTGACAGGAAAGAAAAGCAAGACTCATTTTAAGACTTATTTTAATAGAAGACGGTGACTGCCCATCACCTGCTCGCTTAGAGCAAGAGGTAGCTACCTAAATTTGCTGGAGAGAGAGGCTGTCTCCAAGACAGAGAAAAATCAATACTGTAACAACTTGAGGCATTAGCACATCAGAATCAGAACGCTCACAGGGATCCCACATCAGGCTAGCTCTCGAAAATGTGCAAAATGCATCACGACTCTAGAGCCCTATACCCAGAAGGAATTCTGCTTTTTCCCTCCAGGTAATGACTGTGATGGCAGATTAACCCAACCCCACTTCTCTATCCTCCACTCCCCACCCCCACCACACCCTTGCTAATTGCTCTGAGCTAGCCCTGGACTCAATGATGCCTACACAGACTGGCCGTGAACTTATGCGATCCTCCTGCTCCAGTCTCTGGAATAGCGGGTATTACAGGCCTGTGTTATCAGGTCCAAATAATGGTAGAAACCTTTCGCTTTTCTTTTTTTTCCATGCTGGAGGTCGAACCCATTTCCCTTGTATACAGGACAACAGGACAGTGCATACTGGTAAGCCCTAGCCCCAGCCATGGCTGCCCTTAAGTTTAGGGTTTTAGTTCTGACAGCTTTTAAATTCTGCCTAGAGCAGTCTTTACTGAGCATATGAAAATTTTGTATCTACTTCCTGCAATCTCATCCCAGGATGTTCATCAGTGTCAGGTTTTGAAGCAGAGATCACAGTTACAATCTACCATTATAAACTCCACATCTGGTTCTAGGCAGTCAGTAAAGGACCAGCTGTGTAAGCATGGGATTCTGAATTCAGATCCCCAGCACTCAGTTAAGTGCCAGGTGCAGCAGTGGGCATATGTAACCGTATCACTGGGGAGGCAGAGCACATCACCAGAACTCACTGGTCAGTCAATCTGCGAGAGTTCCCTTGTCTTTTCACAGTTCTTTCCTTAAGTGTCTTCACTAGGTTGTTGTTCTGTATCATCTGTGTGTGTGTGTGTGCCTGAGAATGTGTGGGTGTATGTATGCTAGTGTGCACACCCGTGCTCACAGGGAAGCCAGAAGAAGATGTAACAATGTGATGTGCCTCTGAGCTGGAATTATAGGTGTTTGGGCCACATGCACCTTGTATAGCAAGTGTTCTTCAAGGTTTGGCCATCTTTCCCCGCCCCATTCTCAACAGTTAATATCCCTATATGACATACCACAGCACACTCTGCATGTGTGTTGTGTTTTTTTCTTACTCCCAAGATCCGTGAGCTCAGGGAGTTCTTTTCATTCCCTTATCCACAGTGCCTAAAACAATGATCATCATAGATCATTCTCATATATGTGGGTTAGTGGAGCTAAGAGAAAGAATGCTAAACCCAGCCAGCCAGAGTTCCTCATCATAATTACCATCTATGATTAATAACGTTTGTGTAACACCAAGGTTATTTGTTTGAAGAAGGCAGAACAATAAGTTTGTTTATACAAAACAATGCATATTAACAAAAAAAAGCCCATAATCAATGAATAATTTTGTGAAAAGCTGTAAAGGGGTCTGGTGATGAGGTTGGAGACACGGGTCATGGTGGAGAGCCCTAGCTGCTCTTGCAGAGGACCTGGGTACAATTCCCAGTACCCGCATGACAGTCTACAACCAACTTTAAGTCCAGTTCAAAGAGGATCCAACGTCCTCTCCTGGCCTCCATGACACGGCATGCACATTGTGTACAGAGACACAGGCAGGCAAAACACCCACATATATTTTTTTAAAGAAATGCCTATAACCCCAGAACTCTGGAGGCTGAGGCAGGAAGGCTATTAATTCAATGCCATCTTGGGCAGTCTAGTAAAGAAAATATCTGACTAACCAGAGCCATGTAGCAAGACATTTGCCAAATGATGAAAACAAGACAAATTACAATTAAAAAAAAAAAAAAAAAACAGATGCGGAGATCTGCCATCGCAGGAAGGGTTAGGAAAAGATGGAGGCTTCGGACTTACTTCTCCATGAAGAACTGTGGCAGCGCCGTGAGCAGTGTTCCGACTCCCATGACCAAGCAGCCTGCTCCGATGATTTTTGGTCTGTGAAGTTTGGAGCCAAAGTAACTAACAAATGTGATGACCAGGAGATTCCCTTTAGGGGAAAGAAGATGCATTCATGGTCTAGGAAACAGCAGAAGTGAACACATGGCGCGCCTGCGCACGCAGATTCACTGCAGCTTCGCTCTAAGGAGACACCACACACCTAGACTTCCCATCATGTGAGTCTCCCTGTGAGCTAAAATGGCTGCTGAAATCATCTCCAGGTTCATGACTTGAGCCAAACTATTTGCATTTTGTCAAAATCCTCCTGCCGTTTGGTTTTACCCAACCTGGCCATTTGTTCTTCTAAAAGCATTTTATCAGTTCATTAAATTAGAGGCAGAGGCTGGAAGGATGGCTTCTTGGTAGAGAGAGTGTACCGCTCTTGGAAGGCCAAGTTTGGTTCTCAGTAACGTACTGGGTGCCTGTAACTCCAGCTGCAGAGGTTAGATGCCCTCATCAGAACTAAAAGGGCACTGGCATTCAAATGCACACACCTACACACCACACACACACACACACACACACACACAATTAAAAATCGAAATTATAAAAGGCTTCCTTTAGCTGATATTTTTAATTTTTATTGGTGATTTTGTAGCAAATTTTATTAATTTTCTTCATTCACTTATGCTTTGGATTAAAGTGTCAATTAGTTTTCCAATTATTTTTGTAACGTAGATTTTATATTATCTCTACAGCTGATAAAGAAAGGTTGTACAAAGGCAAGACTATGCCTCACTTTAAATGAAATAAAATGTTAAACTCACTTTTATAAAATGATAATTTATTTCACAAGACAGGTATTTTAGAAATAAAAAATAATGTTGGTTTTAAAGTGAGAATTACATCATTTTAAAATAGTTCTAACGAAATATCATGAGTTACTTCGGTGTGTATGCATTTTTATGGACACATTCTTGTGTGTGTGTGTTTGTGTGCATGCGCACTGGAATGCATATGGAGTTGGAGATCAACCTTAGGTGTCAGCCCTCAGATACTATCTGCCTCAGTTCACAAGATTATGTCTCCTCTCATAGGCTCATGGCTTTCTGATTTAGGCTAGGTTGGTGGTCCAGCAAGCTGTAAGCTGTCTTCACTGATTCATTCTGCAATAACAAGAAAGGGTCCAATACCATGCTTGGATTTTTGTTGTTGTTGCTGTTTACTCTGATTCAGATATAAAACCAGGTCTTCATGTTTACTTGACTCTTTACTGAATGAACAAGCCATCTCCTAAGCTTAATAATTCAACGTGTTTTACAAGATTTCTCAAGCTCTGTTATACACAAGAATTCCTAGAAGGTGGTGCAAAGGATGCTACAAAGCTGTTAACAATGGAAACTTCTCGGCACTTCTAGTTTTCTGTTGCTCTGGAACACGGTCCAGTCAAGGAACCCTCATTAGCAAGGTAAACACAACTGCAGTGGTATGGATCATACCAACAATACACCATGAGAAACACAAGTTAGGGGCGTACTTTTTAAAGATCTTTCGAGTTTTAGCTATAATCATTTGGGAAGTCTCATCTGTGGAAACTCCCATCTAGATAAAGAAACAAACCCTTCCCCATTGGCTGGCTCTGGGGGCCTATGGGGTAGCCTGTCTTTATGCTGTCCTTGGTGCTTACATGTTACAGCAAGAGCGTGTTTCCCATCTGCAAGCAATTATCTGGGTAGGACATACTGCCAGAGTTACTCAATTGGAAAATGAGCGGTGAATTTCATATCCCAAAGGATAATAATAAGGACATGGGAAAAGTAGGTTGAAAATAAGTTCTATGTGCTTGACTCTTGGAAGAATTCAGCTCTTTAAAATTTGCATGTTAAAAAATTAAACATGAGAATACCCATTTGGTGTTTAAGTAGTATATGGCACTATACTGGTTATGCCTTTTTGTTTGTGAAGATGATTGCATTTTATAGCAACTGTTTTATAGCCCCATGTGCCCTCCACCAAACTCTTACAATATGGGACTGGGGTCCAAAGGGTACTTCTTTGTTATATTAATGAATAATGTCATTTTGCCACCTGTTCCACCTCTAGGAGTTTACGTTTCCTTATTTGCAATGAGATCAACCTTTCTGAGTTCTCAAGAGAGACACATGGGAAATATATGATGATTTAAAGCCAAAAATTAAAATGAATTGGAGCAGGGGTAGGGGCAAAGTGCTGGCTGTGTTCAGATCCTCAACACCAGCATAAAAGTTGGTGTGACTCTCACACCAGTAATCTCAGCACTGGACTTACAGGAGGAGGCGTGGAGACCGGCAGATTCTAAAGGCTTTCTGGCTAGTCAGCCTAACTACAATGGTGACGCCAGGTTCCTTTGAGACCCTATCTCAAAGACAAAGTGAACAGTGATAAAGAAAGATACTGGAAGTCTATTTCTGGCTTCCACATATTCATGCATGGGCAGAGCATCTGTGTACACATATGTGTGTACACATTTGCACAGACAGCACACACATATATGTGCATTAACACACACACATTCACAGAATAGGATATAAAATTTCCCAATACCTCATATGACTAACAAATGGACAAGAAGTCCAGAGGGTTAATAAATGTTTTACCAAACTGAATATATCCCTCTATTTTTTTTCTTTTTATGCACACACACTCAAAATTTCAAGTCTTAGGGGGAAAGCAAACTACTTGGTGTAGGAGGTCCTTCTGTCTTTGTTTTGCTTTGCTTTCATTGGTTAACAAAGAAACTACTTTGGGCCTGTTGATAGGGCAAGATTTAGGTAGGCAGGGAAAACTAAATGGCATGCTGGGAAAAAGGAGGCAGAGTCAGGGAGAGATGCCATGGATCTGCTGCCAGAGTCAGACATGCTGAATCTTGGCCAGTAAACCACTGCCATGTGACAATATAAGGATTAATGGAAATGGGTTAAATCAAGATGTGAGAGTTAGCCAATAAGAGGCTAGAGCTAATGGAGCAAGCAGTGATTTAATTAATATAATTTCTGTGTGGTTATTTTGGGGCTAAGCTAGCAGGCATCCAGGACAAACAAGTGGGCCCTCTCCTTGCAACAACACCTGAAGTTATCTTATGTAGCAGAAACAAACACTGAACAAGGACCATATATGACTTGGCAGTTGTAGCCCAAATGCAGTTGTGAATTGTAAGGGCAATATCCTATTAGCAAATGGAACAGTCACTGGTACCTAGTACAGTTAATTACAGGGATGAGAATAGGAGCTAAGAAGAAATCTGTTAATTAAATCACTATATAACATGTAGAAGAACCATTTTTTGTGGACTAGAAGACAGGTTGTGAAGCCCTCAGCTCAGTCACAAAGGCAAAAGAAATACTGAGCCTAGCACGGTGGTGTGCACTTCAATCTCAGAACTCAGGAGGCAAAAGCAGACAGACCTTGGTGAGTATGAGGTCAGACTGGTCTACACAGCAAGTTCCATGCCAGCCAGGGCCACAGGGTGAGATACCTTGTCTCAGAAAATCAAACAGTGGAAGACAAAAAGAAGACACATGTGTTGAGCAAATAAACTTTTGAAGTATGCTTACTAAAAACCATACAAACAAACTTATAATAATTATTTAATTAATTAAAATAAAAACCATGAAAGAGGTGCATTGTTGAATAGTGATATTTTAAAAGCAGTGTATTAAGTCAGAAACAAGAAAATGGTCTCCATTATCACCACTTCAATTCAACGTAAATCCAAGGACAATCAAGTAAGAAAATACAAAAATAATTGACATATTTAAGAATTAAAAAAAATAAATATGAAAGTGTCTTCTATTTCAGTCATATGATTTTTCTATTTGGAAAATGCTAGAGTTTCCACAGACAATCAATAGAAATTAAAAGAATTTCAACAAAGTTGTTACATATTGATGGAGGTGGGTCTTATATCTTATCTTGATGTGGGAGTGATTTCTTACTAATAAAGAAACTGCCTCGGCCCTCATAGGACAGAAAATTAGGTAGGCGGAGTAGACAGAAGAGAATTCTAGGAGAAAGAAGCTTAGTAGGGAGTCGCCATGATTCTCCCGCTCCAGACAGACGCAGGTTAAGATCCTCCCTGGTAAGCCAGCTCGTGGGCTACATAGAATATTAGAAATTGGTTAGAACAATATGTAAGAGCTAGCCAATAAGAAGCTGGAACTAGCCGGGCCAGGCAGTGTTTGAAAGAATACAGTTTCCGTGTAATTATTTCTAGGCATAAGCTAGCCATGTGGGCGGCCAGGTGCCTGGGACACAGCCCCACTGCTCCTAATTTCAACAGTTGCTTTCATTGGTTAACTAATAAAGAAAACTTCTTGACCTGATAGGACAGAAAATTAAGTAGTAGACCAGAAAATGGAGTAGACAGAACAGAATGCTCAAGAAAGAAGCCGAGTCAGGGAGTCGCCATGATTCTCCCACCGGACACAGATGCAGGTTAAGATCTTCCCTGGTAAGCCACCTCGTGGGCTACACAGATTATTAAAAATGGGTTAGATCAATATGTAAGAGCTAGCCAATAAGAGGCTGGAACTAATGGGCCAGCCAGTGTTGAAAAGAATACAGTTTTCATGTAATTATTTTGGGTATAAAGCTAGCCATGCGGGCGGCCGGGTACCAGGAATGTAGCCCGCCACTCCTATTACAATAACACATGTAGATTATCATATATAACTTTTATAGTATGTATGTGGGGTGTGTGAGCATGCTTATATGTGTGCATGTTCACATATATATGGAAACATACACGTGTGAGAATAAAGTGTACATGTGTTGCATGTGTGTAGAGACTTGCTGTTGGCACTGAACATCATTTTGGACCAGTTTTTGTCTTACATATTAAGGTAATCCAACAGAGAGTTTGCACTATGTCTAAGTAGCTCTAATAAGGTGTTCCTACATTGAAACCAAGAGTCTGAAAAATTAAAACTTTCTGACATCTAATTTTTACTGGCACATCTCCCTTCATCTGTAAGTTTGCCTCAATCAGGATATACTGGCTTCCTGGGTATAGTCTCATAATGTAGACAATCACCTGACCAAAGGAGGTGACTTAGTGACATCAGGAACTGGTATGAGCAGGCATTTTAGAATCTTGATGTATGTGTGGTCACTGACTAACAGCATTTGTAGCCTCTAACAACAAGAAATGCAGACTTCCTGTTAGATGTCTCAGCAGGCAAAGCCACTTTGCCCTAAGTCAGTCTACAGAGTGAACATGATGGAAGGAGAGGAAAGACTCTCAAGGTATCCTCTGACCTCCCATGTGCACCATAGAACACTTTCGTGTACACATGCAAACACATAGACTAAATTAATCACTAAATTAATGTAATCTATAACAAAAACAAATAGAACCTTGGGTCCCCTCCCTGTAGAATCAATGCCTGCACTTTAATACTCCCAGGACCCCAGTACATCCATTAACGTGTGATTGGCAGTGCTTCTTGGTGAACAAATTAGCAGGACTGCTCCACCTACAAGGCTGATGACCTGTGTAGAACTCTAGTGGTTGGAATTTTATGGGTTCAGAGTCCAATTATCTCTGGTCTTCTTAATCCCCTCACAGTATGTGTCACCCACTTCTCTGTATGTCCTGACATCCTGCTGACCCTTAGGTAAACCCCTCTGTATGAAACATCCCTAACCTCTACCTATCCAAAAGCTCATATTATCATCAGGTGGCCTCTAAGCCCAATAGCAGAGGTTTCCTCCAACTTTCTGTAACCTCCTACTTGATGTCTCCACCAACCTGCTGGAAAGCATCTTAATCAATGGCTTTCTTTGTTCTTAAACAAAATCTTCATGTAATATTTACCACATTAGGACACAGTATTGGGGGTAGCCTAAGTTGGTGTCCATGGGCTACGGCTATGCATTATTTGTCTCCAAAATAAACCATCTCTTATCCCTTTTAAAGTGAGGGTTGTGTTATTTGCAGAAGCCAGAAAAGTTTATATGTTCATTGGTCTTACTTTTTTTTTCTGATATCCAGAGTAACAAATGAAAGCAAAATAGCAGAAATTAAAAAAAAAAAAAAAAAGTAGACAATTTAGACATTCCTGTCACTCCAGGTAAAGCTGACACTAAAACAGTTAGGAGACTTCCCTGCCATTTTATTTGTTCCAAAAGGCATCAGCAAGCACTGAGAGGATTACTTTGTTTTTCTTTGAAAGGCAACAAATGCCTCACAGTTAGTCCAGGGTCTGACTAACTGGAACCACACAGTGATGCAAGTCACTGATTTGAAGAGTCTAAGCAAGTCTGCTAAAACAAGGATACCTAAGTGTATGCAGAGTTTTTACAATCAGATCTACTCTTGTGTTCCTGCTAATAGAATCCCCTTTCTCTCCCTCACAGCTACTGTGTAGAAAAATACAGTGTCCACTACTTAAATATTTGGGCTACATTTTTGCAGAGGCACTTTGTGTGTTCCCACATTCCTACTTCCCCAAGAGGTGTTTCTCATATACCACAACGCGAAACACCAATCAGGACCCCCTCTCCTTCCCAAGTAAGTCTGCCCTCCTATGTTTAAGTAACTCATCTAAGACGTCCAGTCATGAACAGTGGAGGCAGGGAAATTGTTATCAGTTGCCTGCTCTGTGAAAGAATGGGTTTCCTTTGAGTAGCATAAGGTCCTGGCAGATCTGTCCAAACAGGATTACAGGTTGGATCTCAGCAGACAATGAATGATGATACTGAGCAGGTTTCAGAGAAAGACCTTGGAATTAAAGGGAAGGTCAGGCTTCTGTAATACCTACCGATTTCAAAACTACCATCAATTACTCCCACCAGGGAGGAAGGGATATCGAACCTTCTCTCTATCTGAGTGATGGTGCTCTTCAAATAGCCTTCTGTCAACGCTTTGGCAAAGTAAACAAAAGACAAGGCACCCAGGAACACCTGGAAGACATGAAAGGGCACACGAAGTCTGACTAGCTTGGCATGGCTCAGAAGTTACTAAGGAAACAAAATTCAGAGAACAGCACTGTGGAAAGGCAAGTGTGTTACCATTGACAGTTTGATTCAAGTACTATTGCAGCTCTAATTAGTCTCAAGACTATGCAGAATTCCTCCCCCTCCCCCCAAGAACAAGCCCTCTAAATTACTTGGCAGTTGAAATGCATGCTGATTTTCATGTAAATTGTGTGCAGGATTCCACCTCTTCCCTACCCCTCCACAAAAGACATGAAAGGGAACCTAGCTTTGAGAATATCAGAGAGTGGCATGGAACGCACCATCCACAGGTAAGTAAATAAAAAAGTGAAAATCAAAACCCATACACACGCCATCTCCTCACAAGTCCAACCTTGTCTATTAAATATTTTTTGAAATCACGACCTTGCACTAGCAGGGAACATTCTGCTCTGAAATGTTCAGTTTACTTTTTTGTTTGTTTGGGTTTCTTGAGACCACGTCCTTTTGGTATGTGTTTGTTAACTTTATTCTTAAATTTCCAGTGGTTCTTCAGTAGCTGGTTATATTTTAATAGACTTACATTTTAATTGTATATGTAAAGCAGTATGCATGTGAATTCAGGTTAATAATTATTAGTAAACAGTATTTTTTTGTTTCATTAATACTATTTGCTGGAAAAAAGGAAGGCTTACATCATGCAGACACCTGTCCCTTTCTGTGTAACAAGAAAAGCCAAAGTTTTCTTTCCCAGAAAGAAAATAGTCTGGGTGTGCTTAGTCTGATATATGGCACAAGGCAGCGCTTTAACAAATGTCTGCATCTACATATTCCCTGTTTGTCTAGGAAGAACCTTCAAAAGAGCCGGAGAAATCCATCTAGCCCGCATGGCAGGCAAAAAGGATTCCACTGCTTGGCAAGCGGTCTTGGTAATTTGCAGTTAAAAGCTTATATTAAAAAAAGACAGCAATTTCCTCTTCTAGCTGAGTTTTATATGGAAGTCAGCATATAAAGTACACCCAAGCCCTCTACCTTGAGTTTGCCACAGCATGGTCGCGCTTCCTCTGGGGATGGACACCCGGCTTTAAGGGATTGCCTTCTGACAGGTCGCGAGGGGTTTTTGTGGAACAAATGGGCGTTTTTCTTGGATGAGGTGTCCATTATGAAAACGTTCCTTATCCCAGCCTGTCAAAGCTGATTTTCAAAGGAAACAACAATTTAATTCCGAGCCACAGAATTTAAAGACGTTTCCATTTCACTGTAGGCTTCAGCTCTTTAGGTATAAGTTAAAGTGTCACTATCTCCTCTTACCACAGTAAGTTGGCGACTTGTTTCAATTAAAATCAGACAGCATATTTGATTAACGAATCCTGCCATTGAGAGCCTGCAGCCAGCATTCCTTTTCAATCTCTCCACTTTGAGCCTCATTATAGCAAAGAATAAATTTCCATGTTGCCTTTGGAATAAATAACGAGGTAGAATTTTTTCTGACTTTGTGGTCTCGCCAGATTAAACCGGGCGCAAGCAGGAAGGGGAAGAGAAATCCAACCTCTTGAATATTGATTCATTAGAAGTAAGCCTTCCAAGACTCAATGAATAGCAGAAGCTGACACCATCCCAGATCCCCGAAGCACCTTAGCATTCCCCTGGCACCCGAGTAAGGATTAAAATGAAGCAAACAGGAAGAGGTCCAATTTGTGCACCATTTGGCTAATGAAGAAGGAATGTGAACGATAAACGTCTAGCGCCTAGATTGAATGCAGATGAAAATACAGGCTTTAGTTTGCCTTAGAGGAAGGGAAACCCTCCCCATGCTTAATTCTCACCCTCCCCTTTTTCTTTCTCCTAAAGAAACTCATAACAGTTTTGCACAATCTGACCCTGTTTCTCCCTGTTCACATTAATATTTACACATCCTGTGCTACACTTTTTTAAGCCTTCTACCATGAGTCAGAATTTGTCTAATAATCTAATGCATGCTACGGCATTCAAAAATCAAAACAACATGGCTGTGTACAAGATGCCCACTTGTACACAGAGGTCTTCTAACCCTCATTACACTGACTGCAGAAATAATATTTGAAGTAAAACTTCATGCATGTGGTAGAATATAGGGTTGTTCTGCTTATGTCTATATGATCTTGACCTTGTTAGCCAATTCTTCTTCTTGGTTTATTAAAGTTCTCATCATTTGGCTTCACAGATTGAATTTTGTTTCTGGAAAAAAAAAATAAAGGAATGGCGGTATAATTGACTCATTTTGAAACACAAAAGTGACAGGAGATGGCCCAAACAATTTAGAAATGGAGTAGATGTCTTAACTCTTTATTTTATGGGAAATGGATGGGGTTTAAAAGAGAGGGGCAGGGTCTTTTTAAAAAATACTCTAAGACATAGAGTAAATGACAGGGCGCTTTATCAAGGGATCCCCTCTAAGGAAAGCAAGCACAGAATGAAATGGATTCACTGGTGCTATTTATTTGATACAACTGAAATGACCTTCATTATGAAGTCTCGTGAGGTCAGCATAAAAAGAGAAACCTATAGATTATAAACTTCCCCAAATGCTAGCAAAACCAAATCAGTTGCTCAATACTTTAACTGGAATTATTCTAACAATGTAGCAACCGATTAATGATAGTGGTTGATAACATTTGGCATCCATTCCTGAAAAAGTAACAACAATAAAACAACAGTAACAGAAACAAAATCAGAAACAATCTAAGAAAACTCTTAAAAGCCTGTGATACCAACTTTGTAAAAAGACTAAATTACTAAAGCTAGTTATCCAAAACAATGCTTTGCAAGGATCATCAAACACTGCCCAAGAAACACAGCCTCCTGCACAGGTTTCTTTTCAACAAGTCTACTCAGATCCTGATGGAGGTCTAAAAAGAGTCATTGCTTAGGATGAAAAACATTCAAATAGCCAAATGACCAAAAAAGCCAAAAAAAAAAAAAATATGGCGATGTCTCACAATGAAGTCTCAGAAATCACTGGAAGGTAAGGCAAAGAAGTAAATGTTGACACTGGACAGAGTAGAACTTATTTTTAAGACAGTGAGACGAATAGTGATAAGAAACAGACTCACATGAGGAGAAACGAAGTCTCCCTGACTTCAGTGAAATGCATTGCTTCTAGTGAGTGACATTGCAGAGGTTTTAATGTTAATTAAGTCTATACACATCTTCTGGTTTTTCTATAATAAGTATGCATTTTACATAAAAATGTTATGACATTAGAAAACTAAAAACATCGCTACATAAAAGCATATAGCCAGGAACACTTTAAAACACAGAAGGAATAATAGTAAATTTACACTTCAAAATGTGATTCTTTCTAAAAATTATATAAAATTGGCCTTTTGAGGTCCTCTGGAAATACTACGTCCCATTAGACATGATTTTAAAGCTGTTAACTAGAATATGCAATATATCCCCCAAACTAAATCTTTCTTTGAAAGAGCAAGTTCTTTAACTATAAGCTGTTTGCACAAAACAGTAAAACACACTGGAAATTATATTTTAAATATTTGAGATGTTTTAGCATGTTCTCTTCTTGTATTTGGAAGTGTTGACACAATCATTCTTACTGTGATCTGGTGGAGAGGACAAAGAGCAGACATCCTGATCTGGGTCAGTACTGTGATTGGACCAAGTTAAACCCTTAAAACACTGACACTACATAGTTTTCCTGGAGCAAAACTGCATCTTAATGACTAATATGCAAATCAGCATGACTGCAATATGTTCTAAGCAGGTTTCAGCTTGTGGGTTTTGTGTGCTTCTCAGTGCTTTGAAAGGATAGGGAAGAAAGCCCTATGGCATGAAGGCAAGTCTTCTATGGCCAAAGCCCCCTTCTCTTCATCTGCATCTGTGTAGCAGGACTGGAGCACAGTTTAGAGGGATATGCACCTGATACGTCACTGGCCCACCTGAGTTGATTTTTCCAAAATATAAAAGGACAGATGGGAAAGTTTCATTCAGTATCCCAGGTAAGGGCATAACCATATTCCAGATTCTAAAGCAAACAAGCCAAGCTGGTAGCTTCTAAAAAGCTGAATTCTCTGTTTACATTGGTTGGTTTGAAAATCTAGTCTCTAAAGGAGTACAGATGGCCAAGGTAGGTAAAGTTAGTTACACAGATACACTCGGGCCCTATGCTCTGGACCAGTGACAGTGCAGCCAGCCTGCATTGGGCTGTCACTGAGAAGGTCAAAGAGGTAGCCATACCCAGACCTCACAGCTCTGCACCAGCCAGGTACTCTGACCCTGAGATTCTTCTCTTCCAGAGGTTTTTAGAACTAACCTGTAGTCTTTGCTGAGGAGAAATGTGCCTTATCTAGAATACTGATCTCCCACCCCCAGGAGCAAATGACTTCACTATCAAATTCACTTTTTGTAAGCATTCCTATTCAGGGTGATATATACATATATTATAATCTTTAAAATAACCCCCAAACTTCAAAATCATTTTATTTACTTATAAAATGATTTCACTTAGAGCAGTTAAGCTTTCTGTCAGAGGCCGCCCAACTAATAAGCATAAAAGCCCAAATACAAGTGAGATCTGAGTTTACCTGGCTTCTCTGACAGACTCCTTTTCTATTTACCCAGCTAACAAGGAAACCCACTGCTTTTTACTAAAGTGTCATGGATAAACCAAAGTCTTGAAGAAATCAATGTCAAATTGTCAACTTCTCTCCTAGGGGAGCAAGGTGTCATGCTCACACAATTAAAAACAAAAATAAATGAATAGATAAATAAAAATAAAAAGAACCCATTCTTACCTGGAGGTGGAGATCAAAGCTGGCCAGTTCTCATAAAGTTCAGCAAAAGGCTGACTCCCAGGGCACAGCCTGAAAGAAGAAACTGAGGCAACACCCGGCAGCAGCTCTGAGCAGTTCTGACAAGTCAAGAGAGCTGGTGGGCACAGACAGAACAGATTAGAGAACAGAAAAGACCAAGGGTCTGGTCTCACCCCAGGGCAATCTTTCTCTTTCTCCTCTCCAGTTGGCCTCTTTTTTTTTTTTTTTTTTTTTTTTTTTTTTTCTGGCAGTCTGGAGGGAATTGGGCACCCTGGCAAGGGCACTGCCCTGTGTCTCAGCTCTCAGGGTACGGAAAGAGCTGGAGACTTTGAGCCATTTCTTTGCAATTTGCAGCAAGTTTAAGGCCACACGTGATAAAGCTTTATTTACAGGAGAAAGAGGAAAAAAGAAAAGACCACTTGTGGTTTTTCTACTTGCTGATCCCAGAAAACACAACTCCCCGGGGGGGGGGGGGGGGTAAGAGGGGTAAGGAAACAGAAGCCAGGGCAGGGGAAGGAAGTTTGTAACAAAGATCACCCCCCCTCCCCTTCTTCCAAGCAGTTTTCCAGCCAGCAATTCCTTAGGGATATCAATGGGCCAGCCTTGTTGTTCTGCATTTGTTTGTTTGCTATTATTTAAAAAAATATATTTTTGGGCTCATTCCTGGCATGGTTGTTCTCCCATTGGGATTCTAGAATCTGCAGGAATACTTTCAGGTCAAGATCAAAGCTCTGCAGGCTTCTTCCAGGTAGAGTTTGCTCTCAAAGCAAAAAAAAAAAAAAAAAAAAAAGTATTAACCTTTCACCCACCCCATAATTTGAAATTTGACAAAATAGCAACTTAACTTTTGCAATTCAGCTGCATATGTTACCTAAACCTAAGTACAAGAAATTGTGCAACTCAAATCAATTCTTTTCCCATGAGAATGATTTTTAAAGAATTTTTGAACAGTGTTAGTTTACATTTTGTTTTCACCTGTAAGGGAATGAATTTGCCACCAGGATTCTCCAAGGTTCAACTTGTTCTTCCAGGTCTGTCAGTAAGGGCAGACCACTTACTCTCAGCATGTTCTGCTATGAAACTAAATCTTTATTCATCTTCAAACTGAGATTTCTAGGGAGAGCCCAAGGATTAAATTATGTCCTGCCCACCACATATGCAAGCCCCGAATGAGCAAACAATGTCTTTATCACAGATGCAATTCCAGGTGGTCAAGATGATTAGCCACCTTTTTAAAAATTAAATTTTTGTTTTCATGTGTCCTTGTGTGTGCTTCTGTCAGTTTATGTGTAGTACCTGCCTATTCCAGAAATGGGCATTGGATGTCCTGAGATGGGAGCTATAGACCATTGTGAGCTGCTGTGTGGAAACTGGGAACCAAATCCCAATCTTCCAAAAGAGCAGCAAGAGCTCTTAAACATTGAGCTATCTACCCAGCCCCCATTAGTAAACAATGTAAAGAAAACATTTTACTACAAAGTAATAAAACAAGAGGCAAAGAAACTTGGACTTACCTTAAGCTTTACAAAGGAACAATGGGCTGTGTGTTGTGGGCATGCCTTTAATTCTAGTACTCTGGAGAAAAGGAGGATGTATCCCAAGGAGTTCAAAGCCAGCCAGGAACATATAATAAGACACTGTCTCCAAAACAAAACAAAACTATAAAATGGAAGCAATAGTTCTTGGACTTTTTTTAAGACTAGGTACTTTCTTTATTTTAGCAATCAAACTGGGCTTTGCCATCTGAAGTAGGGATCAAATACCTTTGTAAATAGAGATCAAATATCTTTCAAAATGTCCACAAGCTATAAAAAGGGGAAATGGTGTCTAACAATCAAAAGGACATGGGATTTATTTATCTTTACCAAAAAAGTAATTCTTCCCTTTGAGTGTAATCCGGGACATCTCAGTGTTCTAAAAATCGCTCTCTAACATGGATCCTTTTTGTAGTTTACAGTCCATAATCAACACGACCACAGAGGATGTAGCAAACCTTGACCCATTCCTTGGGGCTCCTAGAACCAAGCCTTGTCTGGATTGCATCCTATGTCACACACTCATTCTTGCCTGTAATTTCTAGGGCCCCACTGCTTAAACTGTGCATTGTGACCCCAAGCTGGGCTGCCTACCTCTATAGGAGGGGTCACAAAGAAAGAAAGAAATGTGCCGACAAAAGCAAAGTTTCTGAGCGTTTAAAGGTCAGAGTAAATTCAAAATCAAATGGGTTCCAAATCCGAGGTGCGAGGTGTTTTGAATAGTGAGCCTCCACTGCAGCCTTGGGTTTGCACAGAGCATGTGTGCTTGGCCTTCAGCTTGCCCATGTGGTCCACAGGGCCACAAACACAGTCTAAAACACAGGCTTGCATTCCAGGCAATGTCATGTTATGTATTGGCTCTTTTCTGATCCTATGGAAGCAAAGTGGTTTAATTACGGGAAACAAAGACTTTGCATGCTTTTCTTCTTTATTCTTCAGTCTGCATCAAATTATCACATATTTATATTATGGTAAATGTATGACTTAAAAATTTACATTTGAGTTGCTCACTTGAATTTCATTTTTAAAATTTCTTAAATTAATATTGGTTTGAAATTAGGACAGAATTTCCAATAACTTCTGAAATGATTCTAACATACTTTTTCCATTTTGCACCTTATATTTTTATAAAAACCCATTCTCAGCATTGGTGCTTATAAAATCAAAGCATCAATCAACTCTAAAAACTATTGAATATGCTTTCTACCTTGCAGTATCAAATACTTAGGCAAGATTTAATTTTTCATGTAAAACAAACAAGTATCTCATTACTATGCAAATTTGCTTTGATCTTGTACATTTGGTAAACTTGTATGTATACCAATGAATTGCTTTGAAATACATTTCTTTATGATTTATCACCAGTAAATATTAGACTTGTCTGATACACATACTTGGGTGGATTTGTTACATATACTGAGTATCTGGATCATGTAAAGATTTCCAATGAAAACAAGTGTGAGTAGAACAGAAATTTTCTGGGTAGAACAGAGGTCAGTGAGGAGGCATAGCATCTCTGACACAGCCACTCAGCTCTACCACTGTGCTGAGAAACCTCCCATAAAGTGACGGTATATCTGATTCCTAGGGTTGCAGTGAGGGCTTGACCTTACAGAGGGCTTGATCCATATAGAACAACAGAACCATAAGCTGACTCTCACTCTTCTTGCTCGCTTTCTCCTTCACTCCCTCACTCATTTGTTCTTGCTTCCCTGAGCTTTCTTGGCTCTTGTATATGGCTTGAGAAGTTACAGTCTTAGAAACTTGATGGCTGTCAAAGCTACTGGAAGCGAGTAGTTTTGAGTATCTGTCTTGTGAATCTGAAAAATGAAATTTACAGATCACAGAATGATGGAGGAGGGTCATCTGTCTATGTGTTACTTTCATTGCTTAATAAAGAAACTGCCTTGGCCCTTTGATAGGACAGCAGCTTAGATAGGCGGAGTAGACAGAACAGAATGCTGGGAGAAAGAAGCAGATTCAGGCAGCCACCATGGAGCCAGCTGCCAGATCAGACATGCTGAATCTTTCACAGTTGAGTTTCAGAGAAACATTTCATTATAGTGAGCTTAGGAGAGAAAAAAACTAAAGAGCTCTTAAATAGCTGGAAGGGTGCCTGGAATAGGGTACCTTGCCTTGGAGTTAATAAGGCTTTAGTAGATGGAGGAAGGAAAGGTGGACATAAGCTGGCCCCACTCCATCCCGTTTCCATTTTAGGTATTCTGGTAACTCCAGTTTCAGTCCAATTTTCAAGATAGATGTCAGGAACCATACTTTAAAAGAAAAGAGATAAGAAAACATCTCACCCCTTTCTGCCATCTCCAGTTTCTAGCCAAAGCAGAAGCACACTTATTTTTTTTACTTAGATGCTACTAACATTTGATCTCTGGCATGACAAAGGTTGCATACATAACTATGGGAATTTCCAACTTTTAGTCAAGAAAGAACCTGGCCACATTCTGTGGTCCTTTTACTCTACTTCGCCTAGCCACGGTCTACCATCTGTCATCATTATCACACGGCCACTCTGTCTCCTGTCTTCTGTTCTTAAAACACTATTGATTAGGCTCCCACAAAGCCAGAACATGAAGTAGGATCAAAACCCAGTGCCATTGTCCTTGGCTTCTCAGCAGCCCTCATTGTCCACCATATTCAGAAAGTCCGGTTTTATCCCATGCTTTTTCAGTCACAGTCCAGCTGGCCTTGGTGAGCTCCCACTAGATCAGCCCCACTGTCTCCGTGGGTGGGTGCACCCCTCGTGGTCCCGACTTCCTTGCTCATGTTCTCCCTTCTTCTGCTCCCCATCGGGAGTCCGATGCTCCAGTGTGGGTCTCTGTCTCTATCTCCATCCATCTCCAGATGAAGGTTCTATGGTGATATGCAAGATATTCATCAGTATGGCTATAGGATAGGGTCATTTCAGGTTCTCTGTCCTCAGCTGCCCCAGGAACTAACTGGGGACATCGCCCTGGCCACCTGGGAGCACAGTTTGGATGTTCATCTTCCTAGACCAGGATGGAGCGGGAGGACTTTGGACTTTCCACAGGGCAGGGAACCCTGACTGCCCTTCAGACTGGAGAGGGAGGGGGAGAGGTGTGGGGGGAGGGGAAGAGGAGAGGGAGGAGGGGGAGGGAAATGGGAGGCGGAAATTTTTTTCAATAAAAAATTATATATTAAAAAAAAAACTATTGAAACCTTTGAGATTTTCAACTTGGGTTGTACCTGCAAAATCGCTCTTTCCAAGGTAGTGAAGAGTCCAATAATAAGAAAATAAAAATGTAGATTCCAGAAATAAGAATGTAGAAATAAAAAAGTACAAAGTTATAAGTCTAATTGAATGAGAACAGACTATCAGCAGCTTTCTTAGCAGATCAAGGCTCAATCATTCAGATTTTCTCAGATGCTTAAGAAGCTGTTATCAGCTTAGGTCATTTCATTTTACAACTGACTATTCTATTTATAAGGCCAGAGCTTCTCTTTGCAAACTGAGAGTAGTGTCCTGGCCATCCTTGATAAATGACAGTTATGAACTGAGTTAAGCTTTAGGAGACAGAGAGATACATGGCCTCTGGGTTAGGCACTGTGTTGACTAAAGTTTCTGTCCTGCCGTTTCCACATTCATTAAGTCCCAAAGAAATCACACAGAGATCTACATTAGTTATAAACTGATGGGCCCATTAGTTCAGGCTTCTTATTAACTCTTATAACTTATATTAGTCTATTATTCTAGTATATGTTAGCCACATGACTCAGTACCTTTTTAAGTGGGGCAGGTCACATCTTCCTTCTTCTGTGTCTGGGTAGGACTGGGGAGGAATGGGCTTTTTCATTCCCAGAATCTTCCTGTTCTTATTGACCTGCTTCTACTTCCTGTCTTGTTGTCCTACCTATACTTCCTGCCTGGCTACTGGCCAATCAGCATTTATTTAAAACATAATTGACAGAATATAGACAATTGTCTTGCACCACCTCCCCCTCTATTTTTTTTTTTTTTTTTTTGAATACAAGAACATCCATATTACATTTTTGGTAAAGTGGGCATTGTTTTCCAGGCGACTTCCTGCTGGTTGGGGGTGCTGATAATCTTATTGGGACCTAAAGAAGATTTAGAATTATGATCAAGTCCTGACTGGAGTATCCTGTGAGTCTTGATCATCTCAGGCAGCAGTCTTGAATCTGTTCTGGATGTAGAACTCAGACATCTGGGCCATCTGTTCCTACCAGAGATTTCTCAGGTGGTCTTCCTTGATCAAACTTGATTTTTCTTAACTCAGAATGAATCCACAGCCTCTCATTTCCTGTAGAAAAAAAGCAAAATATCTTCTGCAAAGTAAACATACCTAATGACTTCAATTTTGAAGTCAAGGTATTTTCAAAATACCTATCTTGGATTAATTTAGCAGCATTTATAAGCAAATATCTTTTAGAAGGAAGCTGTTGTTCCTTCCTCAGAATTCAAACAATTCAAAGAGAGCATAATAACATACAGTATCCAGATTCACTGTGTATTTTCCATCCTTATGTGGCTTTACTTTAACCTCTATTTCTTTTACTTTTACTTTTTGAGACAGGTTCTCTGTATATCTTTGGCTGTCCTCGAACTCCCTCCATAGACCAGGATGTCTTTGAACTCACAGAGATCCACCTGCCTCTGCCATCCAAGTACTGGAACTAAAGGTGTGCACCAGCACACCTTGAATTCACAGAGGTCTGTCTGCTTCTCCCTCCCAAGCTTTGGGATTAAAGGCATGTGCCACCAGGGCTTGAACTCACAGAGGTCTGCCTGCCATTAGCTCAGGCTTCTTACTAACTCTTATAACATATATTAACCCATTATTCTTGTCTATGTTAGCCACATGGCTTGGTACCTTTTTCAGTGGGACAATCACATCTTCATCTTCTTTCTTCTGTGTCTAGAAAGGACTAGGGAGGAATGGGCTTCCTCCTTCTTAGAATTCTCCTATTCTCATTGACCTGCCTCTACTTCCTGTCGGATTGTCCCACCTATACTTCCTGCCTGGTTACTGGCCAATCAGCATTTATTTAAAACATAATTGACAGAATATGGACAGTTGTCCACACCAGCACTGTCTCCATTATGGGAAACTGGCGCCATTAAAGGGGAGGCATAGGCCTCTAGTATACACTTCCTGGTGGTACCAGGAGAGACAGTGTACAAGGTAAAAACACAGATTTGACTAATGAGCTCTGATAATGGATTTTATAAAGTATGGTAGTCTGTATCTGAGATTTACCTTGTGATAGTGTGAAGAATTTTCTGCTGTATTCTAAGTTCCCAGCCTAAGAACCAATTAATTCTAATTTATTAAATTTCTGGTATTATTAGCAGTTCCTTTTCTGACTAATTGCTAAATACACCTGTTTTCTTGCAATTAGTGACTTTCACTGTAATCTCCTCTAAAACATATTTTATGATAGGTGCCTAGTAACCCATTGATATAAACACTCACTCCCCTCCTTAAGGTCTACTTTGACTGAACCATGGGTCAGGGCAAAATTGTAAAAGTTCCTTTGTTCAGACATAATGCTTGGTACCCTAACTATGAAAGGTGGGTTCAGAAACTAACCTTTTGCCACAGCCTAACAAACACCATCTCTGGCTGTGGTCTCATCTAGCTGATAAGCTTCTGTGCCCCGCAGTGGGTTTTATGTTTGTTTGTTTGTTTAGTTTTTATTTTTAAGTTTGCTTCTGGTTTTCCTGGGATCTGGTTTCAGAATAAAGTTTGCTTCTGGTTTATTAGACTTGGTGGTGTTCCCATCTTTGCTCGACCCCCCCCCCCCCGGACCCAAAAGGTAGGGTGCAATCAGTGGTACAGGGGATTAGAATCTTAGCACAGGGTTGCCAGGGGCAATTGCGGTTCACCCATAACACTCATTTTCTCATTCCCATTCTTACCTCAGTGGCTTCCTGTGATCATAACTCTGCCTTCTGTGCATTCTAATCCACCATCCCTCTTTCTATTGGTTGTTCTTTCTTGGCAAATCTCTCTGACTTGAATCCAGCTTTCTGTTTATTCCACTTTTATACTCACACTCTTGAAAATGGAGAACCATTCATTAACATGCCATCAGGGTTGGTTTTGTATTCATAATCACTAATCTAACTGGACAGCACATTAATTGTAAGGTGAAATACATTTTAATGATCCAATCATTTTCCCTTTTTCTTAAATAACTTCCCTAAACTTTTTCTCCCAGTCCTAAAATTTACCTAGCGGCCTAATTGAGGAAATTTACTGGTAGAATAGGGAGAAAAAGGTAGGATAAACACCACAGTCTGCCACTGCTATATCTATTCTGTGCCTTTAAGGCTTGTTATAGTGTCTGTCTTACCCCTAATTCATCTTGTAGAAAAACTTATCCATACTTCTAGTCTTTAGCTTCAGTATATATTCCTCAATTTCTTTTCCTCCATTGTATTTTTTCTACCGAAACCAATCACTGTTTTGTTTCCATCAAAACTACTTCCATCAATAACACCATTGCACGAGTCAATGAGGTGATGGATTTTTATATCTGAATTTAATTATTTTGTAACACAATTGTATAGTTGTCATTGGTCATGCGCTTTTCTTTGACTCTTCTTCACTGTGCTTTCAAAGTGCCCCCTGCCATTGACTTTTTTCTTCCACTTCAGTGGCCCCACACTTTTACCCTTCAGGCTGGAACACCCTGTAATTCTGTTTGTGAATTATCTTTATTGATCTATCTCTATTTCTTCCCTATATTATCCATTTTCTTCTATTGCTATGATAAATACCAGAACCAAGAGCAACTTATGGAAGAAAGAGCTAGTTTTCTTCCTGTTCCAGACAGAATGGGGTCCATGATGATGAACAAGGCCAGGGAGCAGTTAGTAGCTGAAGAAAGCTGAGAGATCACAGTTTTCAACAGAAAATAAAGCAGAGAGAGTAAACTGGAAGTGGGGCAAAGCTGGTCTCAAAATCTGCTTGCAGGGACTAAATTTTTCCCAGCAAGGCTGTACCACTTCCTTAAACAGTACCACTAAATAGAGACCAAGAGTTCAATTACTTAAACCCATGGGAGAAATTTCCCATTCAAACGACCATACTCCCTGTTGTGATCTAGCTGCCCCCACTTCCCCTGACCAACAGCAGAACTTATATGTGTGTGTGTGTTTGTGTGTAAATGTATATACATAAATGTACACACATGTATATATATATGTATATATGTGTATATATGTGTGTGTATGTGTGTGTATGTGTGTTTGTGTAACTGGAGGTTTCTCACCCATCATTTCCTACATAACCATTCTGAGGCTTAATATTAATTTCAAACTGTTTGGCCTATTAGCTCAGGCTTACTATTAACTAACTCTTACAATTTAAATTAACCCATTTCTATTAGTTTATATTTTACCACAAGGCTCATGGATTGTTACCTTACATCTTACTTCTTAGTGGCTTCTAGCATTTCCCTAATTCTGCCTTCTTTTTCCCCATGTCTCTGCTTGGATTTTGTGCCTGGCTCTATTCCACCCAGCTATTGACCAAACCAGCTTTTTTATTAATCAATGGTAATAAAATATATTCACACCATACAGAAGTGCAACCCACCTCTCTCCCTCTCTCTCTCTCTCTCTCTCTCTCTCTCTCTCTCTCTCTCTCTCTCTCACACACACACACACACACACACATACACACACACACACAATGATAATCAACTAACTAGCAATGATTGGCAGTAAACTTGAATTGAGTCCCATAAATAAAGGGACTGTGGTAAGTAAAAAGATAAGCATGTGATAAAAAAATTCATCCTTTCAAATTACATAATAGAAAAAAAACCTGAAAGAGTAGGCCCACCAGGGATATGAGTACTGCCTATAACAAGAGACAGTGGCTGTGCAGGTCTTTGCTTTTGAGGAACTAGTCTTGGTGAGCTGCTTCATTTTTGGTTTCCCTGGTATGTAATCCCTGCAATATAGATGAGGGAAGGACAGTAGGTTCAATGTTCATTGCTGGAAGTTTAGAATGAGTCACTGCACATATAATTTCCAGGTATGTCATCTCCATTATAAAAATGAAGGACATGCAAATAAGGGAAATACTGATTGATCAGCATGCATACATGGCAGAGGGGCTGATTACAGACTAACATAATTAAGGCATTCTATATCTCCCAGTTTGGTTTGAAGCAAAATTTTTGGCTTGAGGGATTTCTGAATCAAGTTTGGAGAAATTCCCTGAGAGGAAGATGTTTCTTTTCTGTTTCCCTAATGCTAGCTTTCTCTCCATGGGGATCATGTGACTGACTCCAGATCTAGAAATATCATGTGAACCTGGGATGTCTTATTCTTGAAAGCTAGTTGGTGCCAAAAAGAATCAGAAGCCAACTTGACAAGCTTCTACCAATCAAATATAGGAAACTTTGAGTATGAATAATTGTAGTTAGGTGAAACATTTAAATGCTAGAACTTATAAATTCATAATGATACCATAAAAACATTACATAACCACCCTAGGATAGTGCTTAATGTCAATTTAAATATTTCAAAGTGGAGGTACTTGCAGGAAAACAGCACTTGTACGTCATTTTGTATTCAACTCATTTTCCACTTTTTAAAACAGAGTTAAGTTAGTATCCTTGTAAATTTCAGAATAATGAAAAGAAAATTATTGAACCTATATTTTTCAAAACTAATTCATTAAGGAAAAATAGTCATCACTTATCTGCATGTATAAGAAAATGATGTAGAAAGAATATAGTCAGGAATCACACTGGGTTGGCCAGGTAGCAGTGGTACATTCTTTTTAAAAGCCTGTGACATCACTCTTTCTGGGAAGCTGGCTAGATGGTCAGTAGCAAGCATGTTTCTCTTTATTGAGTGGTCCTTCAATCCACTTAGAAGCTGCTAGTCATCATTAACACATTAACTACTATTGCAGCTTTATGGGTACCTTATCATGCTGGTCATTGTTATGGTTCACAGGTGACTTCTAGGTGGGACCATTGACAGCTCCCTCCCTTGGCAGCTTGAAAGTATTTTTCTGTTCATAACAATGGGCAGAGGGTTTCATTTTAGACCCAGCATGAATTATTCAATTCTGTGGCATCTTTATCCATAGGAGCTTTCCTTCAACCTCTGAGAGGCAATCAAGGGCTGTATCTATACTCTTTTGAGAGTCATTGGGCTACCCTGTTCACCTACTAGAAAGGAGGTTTCTCATGCCTGGTAATGCGCTTTTTGTTAGATAGCCTATGACTCTTGTGGAAAGCATTGTTAGCCCAAATTGTATGTGTGTGTGTATATACATGTGTGTGTGTGTGTGTGTGTGTGTATATATATATATATATATAAACTTTTTCCTCTTCCTTCTATTGTATTGAACTTTCTTCCTGCTCTCCAGTTGAAGTCCCCTCCCATTTTTCTATTTCCCACCCTGAATCACCTGTATGTACACACAGATAAGTGTAGGTACCATTCCTCATCAAATAAGTTGTCTCTCTATAGCACATGAACACCACAGAAAACTACAACTGGACACAATACAGAGATCAATGGATCCCAAGGATCCTATCCCCAATAGATACATCTACATCCTAGCTCCTGAATCTATGGCTCAGGGAACATTGTAGAATAGGTGTGAACAGACTGTAAGAGTCAGAAGACCAGGAAGTCTTCTGTGAAACAGACTCTCCTAGAAAAGTGGCTGCATTGATAGGAGGAGAACAATAGCAATAACGAGAGATATGCTAACATGAAAAGTAAAAAAAAAATCTCATAGGTTTCCACTTCCAGACAAAAAAAACTACAAGAACCTAAAAACTTCTGGGAGAAGGAGAAGTAACCTCTCACAGGAATAAGCCCTGTGGTGATATTTTGTGTGTAATCTAACCAATAAAACTTGTCTGAAGATCAGAGTGCAGAGCTAAGCCACTAGTTATCCATAGAAGCCAGGTGTTGGGGACTATGGAGCCTCAGACCCTGAATTTCTTGTAAACAATTTGTTATGCTTGCAGCTGCTCTAAGCAAAACAAACTTGTTTTCCTCTGTTTGCAGCTGCTCTGAACACAAGACCCTCAGGAGTTCCTGATGTCAGGGGAGTGGTTTCTGGTGAATTTGGCTGGGACATGGCTATCAGTTAAGGATCCCTATATAAGCTGCCCTGAAAAACAATAAAGGGGGTATTCTTGGGAAATTCAAGATGACCCGTGTCTCCGTTTCTTTGTGTTTGTGTGTTTAAATCTCTAGCCCCTTTCCTGGCTTGTGAAATATCCAGTAGTGTCGTGAGAGCTGAAAGCTGTGGCCCAGCTCCAGCACACCAGCTAGCTTTACCCAAAATAATTACATGGAAACTGTATTCATTTAAACACTGCTTGGCTGATTATATCTAGCTTCTTCTTGGCTAACTCTCACATCTTGCTTAACCCATTTCTAATAATCTGTGTACCACCACAAAGTGGTGTCTTACCAGGAAAGATTCAGCATGTCTGATCTGGCCACTGGCTTCATGGTGTCTGACCTCACTTCCTTCTACCCAGCATTCTGTTCTGTCTACTCCACCCACCTAAGGGCTGGCCTATCAAATGGGCCAAGGCAGTTTCTTTATTAACCAATGAAATTAACTCCTCCATCACTATAGTGTAGGCACTACAGGTAAAACCCCAGTGAGATCAGGAACAAGGGAGCACTGAGAGATGGCCCTCAGGAGTGGTGAGAGTAGATTGAATATGGGTATGTCTTTGTGTCTTTCTTTTTGTGTTTGTTCATCCCCAGACTCTGGCCCAATAGTGGCTCCAGGTGGTGCGGGTGCCACAGCAGGAGGCACCACAGAGATCAGGAACTAGAGACTCTCTCTGAGGGACACTCGCTGGAAAGCTGGCCAGCAGGAAAGTAATAAAGAAGAAGCAGGAGGGTGAATTGAAAGCCTGAAAAAGAATGGAAGAAAAAAATAAGTTTAAAAGAGACAGGGTATAAACTGTCAGATTAAAAGGAACAGAGAAATAATAAGCCACTAAAAAATGGAATGTGCACAGAGAATTCAGATTATGTATGTGTTATTTCATTCCCAGAGATTCTCATGTGTTCAGGTATGTACTGTCGTATTTTCTTTTCTTTCTTTTTTTTTTTTTACTAGAGTGATATTTATGCACCAAGACTCCCTAAAATGTCACTGTGAATACCCCCAAAGAAACTTCACCCAATAAACAGCAGGAAGTAATTTAAGAGAAACAATACCCAAATTCCCTAAATGATTGTTTACTGGAGGTTGTGGGGCCAAAGAGGATACTGTGAGCAGCAGCATTGAGTCCTGTTGTGGTGACTGAGGTGGCAGAGGAAGGCAGCAGCAGCAGCAGCTCAATTGGGAGTCCTGCTTTACTTCCTGCACCTTTGCAAACCCAGAGCTGCTTGGGCCAGAAGGTGGCTGGAGCAGAGCTTTGCAAGAGAGACAGCTGACTGCTGTGAATGCAGAGAGTCCCAGAAGGTGGGTGTAGTGCAAGGAGTCGCTGCAATTGCCTGCTCTGGGCCTCCAGAAGTTTGTGACGCAGGCAGCAGTCTTTCCCACAGGATCCGAGGTGTTGCAAATTAGCTCAATATGGGAAATAACCAGGCCAGCTTAAGAATAACAATTATATTTTTAATGGCTATAATGGGAAACTCACACCACAAGAATGGAGAGTCCAACTTCTTCTGTGTCTGGTGGGAATCTCGCAGAAAGAGTGCGCACTTAGCCTGCCCAGTTTTCTTCCTGGGTTCCAGGTAGCCATGCCTTAACTAGGTGTGATTGGTTAACAGAGCTTCCCCATCATCTCCCCTTTCTGTCTAAACAAGATCAATCTAAACCCAATACAACTATATACAATAGGAACAGATACCAAATATAAAATTACAAACAATATAAACAATATTAAGTAAAGAACACATAACAAAAGTTTTACTAAACATTCTATTTCAAGGAGTCTAAATCTTGCATTGAAATTAAGCTTGGCTAAATCATGATGAACCTGCAAGTAGCCATGGAAGGTCCCCAAGCTTGCCTGTTGTACCAGCCAGTTGTGGTGGCACATGCCAGAAGGAGGCAGAGGCAGGAGGATCTGGAGTTTGAAGACGACTGCTGAGCCATTCTGGCCGAGACTTCAGGATCACCAAGGGTGGCTGCAGCCTCCTTTATGGCAGCTGGAATTGTCATCAGCCAGAGGGCTGCTGTGACTATCTTGTAGCCAGCATCAGCACTTAATTTCTTGTTGAACATAGAATGAGCATGTTCACTAGGGCATTTTCCAAATTATTGCTATCATATTTGTGCTACGCCTATGCCAGTCCAGAACTTTTGCTAATTATATAGAAAAGAGGGAGCTGTTGAGGGCTGTGGACCCACAGACCCTGAATTTCTTGTAAACAACTTGTTATGCTTTCAATTGCTCTGAGTAAAACAACTTGTTTTCCCGTGTTCGCAGCTCTCTCAGCACAAGACCCTTAGGAGTTCCTGGTTGCAAGGAGTGGTTTCTGGTGGGTTTAGCTGGGGCGTGGCTATCAGTTAAGGATCTCTATATAAGCTGCCCTGGAACAGAATAAAGGGGGAATTCTTGGGGAATTCAAGGATGACCCATGTCTCTGTTTCTGTGTGTTTGTGTATTTAAGTCTCCAGCCCCTTTCTCAGCTCATGAACTATCCTGGAGTGCAGGCACTACAGCTACACAGTGGTGGCACACACCTTTAATCCCAGCACTCAGGAGGCAGAGGTAGAAATCAAAAAGATACAGAGCCAGACAGTGGTGACTTGTAACAGGAAGGCCACTTGCTTGTCCTGACTACCCAGAACAGAAATAATCACACAGAAAACATATTCATTAAAACACTGCTTGGCCCATTAGCTCTATCTTCTTATTGGATAACTCATATTAATTTAACCCATTTTTATTCATCTGTATATATCCATGTGATAGTGGCTTACCAGCAAAGATTCAGCATATTTGTCTCTGGTAGCTCCATAGTGTCTCTCTTTCTCCATCCTTCTTTTTCCCAGCATTCAGTTCTGTCTTCCCTGCTTACATAAGTTCTGCCCTATCAATACACCAAGGCAGTTTCTTTATTCATTAGTGGTAATGAGAGCACACAGAAGGGACTCCCACATCACTTTCCCTTTTCTGTTTAAATAAAAAGGAAGGCTTTAAATTTAACATAGTAAAATTACATACAACAAAACAGTTATTAAGCAAGAATTACAGTTATAATATTTCTATTTATTTTATCTTTTATCATTACTAAGGAAAACTATAACTATAAATTCTTCAATTCCATCAAAGACTCCAAAAAGATAGAATATTACCTAAGTAAACAGGAAGTGCATTGTAAGCAACTTCCAAAACAGAGACATCTTGCTGCCTGTACAGTCACCCAAAGTTCTTCTGTACCATTGCAGCATCCATCTTCAGCCTTCAGGCCCATAGTATCCAGAAGACTTTTCCATGAAGCAGGAAATTTCAAAGGCATTTCTGCCTATATTGGCAGTTTGCCAGTCACTTTCTTCTTTATCCTGCAGAATGTCTCGCAGACTCTTTCATGAAGGAGGAACCCTGAAGGATTGTCTCACCTTTAGGCAAGTTCAGCAGTCATTTCTCTGGATCCTGCATGTCTAGTTCCAACCAACTCCATAAGGAGCCTCCTTAATGCCCATCTTCCTCTTGAAATAGCTTGTGCTGCCAGGAGCAGATGTATCTCATTGTCATGAAAAGTCCTAAGTTATTAAAACATTTTAAATGCCGTATTCTGAAGGTCTCTGAAAGATTTGAAGAATACCTATATCTATTAACTTATATTTCTTAATTATACATTACATTTTTAAATGAACTATACAAACACAATACCTTAATCAAGGGCAAAAGTATAACAAAATTTACAGTATATACAGTTATATACAGTATAACAAAATTTACCTTAAATTTGTAGCAATAGAGCAAAATCCATAACATAGCAAATTATTCATCTCTATAGCATATACCCCTTTAAATGTAAACAAACAATATTTGGGAATAAGGGCATATTCCCAATTTTGGGGTGCTGTTAATCAGGTCTTTCATGGTGTATTCTTTGTGCTAGGTTCATCTCAGTCAGCAGTTGAGTGAAGTAATTTTTGGGGGGTGTTTTCTACAACCTTTCAGGGGAGTGTGGTCTATCAAATCATATTGGTTTAGAAGCAACCCACAAGTTCTCATCTTCTGTGAAAACAAAAGAAGAACCTCTTTTTCCAAAGCACCATATTCTTAGACCCAAATTCTGAAGTCAAGATACCTTTATAATATACATGCTGGTTTAGCTTAACAACCCATACAATGAAATGCCTCTCCATACTTAGCTCCTTCACAGTCAAAAACAATTCAAGGAAAATACAATATATACACAATCCAGACTCTGCAAATTTTCCATCTTTGGGCAGCTTATTTTTTTTCTTACTCCCTTTAATCTATGATTATCTGTACTCTGTCTCTTTAAAGACTTTACCATTTTTAAACATTAACTTTATTTTACAACTCTGTATATCATTTTTCTTCTCTCTTCCAAGCCTGCATACATTTATCCAACACTATGACTCATTTAGAGTTCTTTTCCATCTGAATTGGTCTTTATTGTGTATCTGTAATTATTTTTTGATCAGAAGCATTTCATAAAATACTAAGCAGCTTGGTCTCAGTGGCCCTGGGTGCTGGCTTTGCCTCTCTCGGGCTTTAAATATGGTGATGTAGTTCACCTCAGCTCAAGACTGGCACCTATGTGAAGGTATGTTCCCGTGTCTTGAAAACAATTTGATGGTGAGTGCTAAGTATTTGGTGGTACCAACAGAACAGATTGTCAAATCTCTGTGTTCTCACCCATGGGTGCTCAGTGTTCATTGTATACTATATATCTTGTTTGTACATATTTTACAATTTCTAGAATTACATTAGAATAAATGACAGGATAGGTGGTTAAAGTGTATGAAGATGAAGTTTGCATTAATTTCTATAAGCTACAAAGTCAAAATTGACACATAATGTCTATCTATATAACTTTTCATGCATTCAATACTGGAATCTAGAGAGATGTCTCATCAGTCGATAGAACTCCCTGCTCACTCAGAGGACCCAAATTCTGCTCTTAACATCTACATCAGGTAATTCAAAACTGTCTGTAACTCCAAGGGATTGAATGCCTTCTTCTGGCCTTTGTGAGCACCAACACACATGTAATATTTATGCACATAGACAGTATACACAAATAAATGCAAATAAACTTAAAAACAAAACTCTGCTCTCCACATTTTTTTCCCTTCTGTCTGTACTTCCCTTGGTTGAGAGCTCTTAGTTATAACATAATAATAAAAAAAAAAACTCATTTCTTCAGGGTCTGCTGCACCAGCACAGCTTGGATGCTGAGACTGGTGGGGGTGCTGGGGTTGAGACATGGAGGCTTCTTTTCAGGTGGAAGAACATCAACTTTTATTTTGCCCCATCTGTGTATTTTAACTTTACGCAGATGACAAGAGACATGCTGAGCAACCAGAGGTCAAGATCAGGGAATTGTGTACTGGGAACGCTTCTGTGGAAATCCACCAGCCAGGAAGAACACAAACATCTTTGATGATTACAAGGAAGTTTAGTCAGGGGGATTGAAGGCAGCCAGATCACAACTCCTCCCTTTTTATTTTACAAAACAAATGGTGCCTGTCTTATGTTACTTTGGGTGGAATACCTTGCCCATCATAGGGAATAGCTATCTAATATTACCTGTCTAAGGTGGCATCCTGCCCCCAAGGTATTGCCCATCCATGGCTACTGCTTATCCAGAATCTGCAGCCAAAGTTGTGTCGATTGCAGATGTGCATTCATTGCTAGGAGTGCCTGTCGGGTGACACTCATCTGATTTTGATACTGGCAGTGGAATTGACAGAGGATCCAGACACATAGCCCTGAACCAAGTATTCCCAGGACTGACAGCACCAATGAGCCAGACCAGTGCTGCAACCATCCCTCTACTTTAAACATCAAAGCCCATTAATCATTGGCCTGGACAAGTTCAATCCAGGTGGAATTTATGGCTTAATTAGTATACACTAACTGAGTGTAAAATTAACAAAAGCAGTATTCAAACCCCTCTCATATTATGGTTCAGTTCCATAACAATGCAATACAGTGCTAGGAGTAATGCACATAACATGATTAACTATTGAAAAGTCCAAAGATCCAACAGCAGTATCTGCAGTGGCAGAGATAGCAATAACAGCAACCATGGATACAGTGATTCCAAGGTCTCTCTTCTGCCGATACAAAACAACAGGGATGCATCCTTCCTCCTTAACTGGCACAGGCATGGAAGCAGGAATCCTTACAAGGAGAATGGTGTCTTCTATGGTCTAGCACTTGTTGCATATTTGCTGATACTCCTGACACCGGTGTGGTATCCCCCAGGCTAGGCATTGACTGGGCCAGAGCAAAGTGCCTTCTGAGCACCCACCTACCAAAGCTCTGCTCCAGCTGCCTTCTCGCCCCAGCTGCATTCGCTCTGGGTCCAAACTAGTGCATGGAGCAGAGCAGAAATCAGGGAAGCAGGCTCGCTGCTCCGGAGCCATTGAGGGGGCCCCACTTAAACAATCTTTAGGGAATTTGGGTGCCATCAACCTGTCTGGCTACTTCCTGCTGAACAGGGGTGCTGCATTCTTGGGAGTATTTTACAGCAACATTTCAGGGGGTCTTGGTGAATCAAATCATATAAATTTGCAATGAATCCACAGGTTCTCATCTTCTGTGGAGACTAAAGCAGAACCTCTTTTCTAAGGCATCAAATCGTTAGGCCCGGTTTTTTAAAGTCAAAATACCTTTCATAGCAGTTCCCAGAATCAAATGTCTTTCTCCAGTCCAGAACACAAAAGAAAACACAATCAATGCAATAGCATACATCTGTACATAGTCCATCTTTTTGAGGCCTCCAATTCACCCTCCTGCGTTCTCTTTATTACTTCCCTCCTGGTCAGTCTTTCAGAGGGCGTCTCTCGGAGTGTCTCTGGGATGAAAAAAAAAAACTTTTGTTGCGGGAAGGTTTACAGCTAGTAACTACTCGCCTACTGGGCCATGGCCTCATAGACTATTCACCCAGATGCTAAAGCACATCCGGCACTTCCTCTCGCCCCCCCCCCCCGGTTCCCACATGGGTAGAGTGGATTGTTTTGGATCTCATCTCCATCTGCTGTTCAAGCAGAGAATCCTGGTTTTGTAAGTTTTCCCCCTAAACAAAAGTATATGCTCTACTATGTTCACAGCAGCATTGTTTGTAATAGCCAGAACCTGGAAACAACCCAGATGCCCTTCAATAGAAGAATGGATGAAGAAAGTATGGAATATATACATGTTAGAGTACTACTCAGCAGTAAAACACAAGGACTTCTTGAATTTTGCAGGCAAATGGATGGAAATAGAAAACACCATCCTGAGTGAGGTAAGCCAGACCCAAAAAGAGGAACAGGGGATGTACTCACTCATATTTGGTTTCTAGCCATAAGCAAAGGACACTGAGCCTATAATTAGTGATCCTAGAGAAGATAAGTAAGGAGAACCCAAAGAAAAACCTATAGGCATCTTCCTGATAGGCATCATCAGGCGATGAAAGGAGACAGAGACAGAGACCCACATTGGAGCACTGGACTGAAATCTCAAGGTCCAAATCAGGAGCAGAAGGAGAGAGAGCATGTGCAAGGAACTCAGGACCGCGAGGGGTGCACCCACACACTGAGACAATGGGGATGTTCTATCGGGAACTCACCAAGGCCAGCTGGCCTGGATCTGAAAAAGCCGGGGATAAAACCGGACTCGCTGAACATAGGAGAAATGAGGACTACTGAGAACTCAAGAACAATGGCTATGGGTTTTTGATCCTACTGCATGTACTGGGCTTTGTGGGAGCCTAGGCAGTTTGGATGCTTACTTTACTAGACCTGGTTGGAGGTGGGTGGTCCTTGGACTTCCCACAGGACAGGGAACCCTGATTGCTCTTTGGGCTGACGAGGGAGGGGGACTTGATTGGAGGAGGGGGAGGGAAATGGGAGGCGGTGGCGGGGAAGAGACAGAAATCTTTAATAAATAAATAAATTTTAAAAAAATAACGGTCTATCTCTCAATTCTGAGCCAGTGTGAGATTTCTTTTAAGCGCCTGATTTCTCTGCCCATCACACACATTCCTTTTAATCTGAATTGGATTGTTCCCTGTCTGGAACATTTAAACCCACTCCTGTAATAAACCAGGGACTAGCTTGAGCAATTGTTTGTATGAAATCTTCTTCCTTGTTACTTCCATGCCTTGTTGCTTTGCTTTTTGAGGCCTTCAATTCACCCTCCAGCCTCTTCTTTATACTTGCTAGTCTTTTGGAGGGTATCACTCAGAGTATCTCTGGGGATGAAAAAAACACATTACCTTCTCCAATATGCTCCTTGATTTATCTGTCTGACAGCAACCCTGTTCACGAAACCCTACTTTGCACATTTAGGTGGGACCTCCACTTGCCACGCCAGTGCAGATTGGATGTCAAGACTGGCGGGGATGCTGGGATTGAGGCATGGAGGCTTCTTTTCAGGTGGAAGAACATCAACCTTTATTTTTCCCTAGCTAAATCTTTTATACCTTTATGCAGATGGCAAGAGACATGCCAAGCAGTCAGAGGTCAGGATCAAGACATCGTGTACTGGGAACACTTCTGTGGAAATCCACCGGCCAGAAAGAACACAAACATCCTTGTTGATTACAAGGAAGTTTAATTGTCAATCAGGGGGAGTGAGGGCAGCCTGATCACAACAAGGGTCATGTTCTTTAGGCTTCTTGTTTTTATTGGGTGGATCTATTTTTCTCATTACATTCACTACTCAATGTGGAAACCTGTTGAAATAGGTGCGGTGGGGCTGCATCCCCAGCACCCCAGCTGCCTGCTAGCTTATTCCCCGAAATAACAACACACAAACTGTATTCATTTAAACACTGCTTGCCCATTATATCCAGCCTCTTCTCAGCTAACTCTCACACCTGGACTAGCCCATTTCTAATAATCTGTGTAAGCACCCCAAGGTGCGCTTACCAGGAAGATTCTAGCCTACGTCCATCCTGGGTCAAAGCTGCCTGGGAGAGCGGAGCCTGGCGTCTCTGCTCCAGAGAGCAGAGCTGTGGGGTCTGACCTCACTTCCTCTTCCTCCCAGCATCCTATTCTGTTTACTCCTCCCACCTATGTTCTAAGCTATGAGGCTAAGCAGTGTGTTTATTACTTAACCAATGAAATCAACAGATTGATATATGACACTCCCACATCAGAAACCTTCACAGGGAACTTTCTAAGTTCTGAGAATTATCTTTCTTGCCAAGAGTTTGTATCTGAAGTCCTATTTCAACTTAAGAGACTCAATTCCACCTGTCCTCTTTAGGTGGTGCTGTAACAGGAGAGAAGAGAAATGGCCTAATGGTTTCAGCTTCAGGGTGAGAAAGCCATTGTGTCTTTTGGAAAAACCATTCCATGATAAGAAATGTCTTCTCTAAATAAGCTTGAGGATCTATTTGTGGAGAGGAAATACATCAACAAAAGGAGGAAGGCACACTGGAAAGGTCAAATATGTCAAAGGTCAAATAAGACAAGTTATAGTAATATAGAAGCAGGAAAATATCACGAGACTTATTTCTTTGTATACTAATTAAAATTTACAAAATATAAACAAGCAGAATCAAGTTTCAAAGAGAGAAACTAAAATAAGTGAAAGGAGCTATAATAGGGAGGGATTCGAGTCCTGTTTATAGCCTATAAATCTGATACCTCTGTATTCTCATTTTGTGCCTGTCTATAAAGGACTCACAATAAACTCACTGGTTCCCCAGAGTGAACTCCGGTAGAGCTGTGTCTCTGCTTATCATTAGGATCTTAAGAAAAATGGTAGGTGTTGCTTATGTATTCCCCTGGGAAATATTTTTTTTTCAAAATCTGTCATAGAACAAATATCAACATAGGCCATAGCCAGGTGATGGTTAAGAATATGTGTTTTTATTATGACAGACCATGCTCCAGCATTGCAATTCTAATAGCATATCTTTGAAGTCAACTTTTCAATAGTTCAGTAACTTACTGTAAGTGATTCTCTCTCTCTCTCTCTCTCTCTCTCTCTCTCTCTCTCTCTCTCTCTCTCTTTGCTTTCTCTAGCTTTTGTTATTGAATTGCCAATTCCCTTGTGGGTATCATGTGTTCTTCTTTATTTCTTTTCTTACTTTGGTTGAACACTGAATGAGAGTTCCCCAAATACCTGTGCCCTAATTCATGAGAACTGTAAATGAATTCTATCATTGCTGGAGTGACTCTTAATGTGCCTTTAAAATCCAAAAAAAAAGAAAGAAAAATTAATGTTGACTTATTTAGTTCATATGAATCTTTAAAAACAGGGGTGGGATACAAAGTTTGGTTGGTAGAGTGTTTGGCTTGCATACATAAAGCCTTGTGAGTGATCCCTAGCATCTCATAAACAAATGGTGGTGCTGAATGTCTCTAATCCAGAAGTTGAGAAATGGAACAGGTGGGAATCTCTGGGTCATACTCAGCTATAGTATGAGTTTGAGGCTAGTCTAAAACACATGAAACCTTATCTCAAAAAAAAAAATGCAACTGCTATGTATTGATGTCTTCAATCTACATGGAGTTGGTTTTTTATGTAAGGTAATAGATATGAGTATAATTTCATTCTATGACATTGTAGATAGGTAGTTTTCTCAGCACCATTTCTTGAAGATACTTTCACCTAGTTTGTGTATTTGGTAACTTTGTCAAATATCAGATTGCTTTAATTTGTATATTTATGCTTGAGTTTTCTGTTTTGTTCTATTGGTTTACACGTCTATGTTTTTGCCAGTACTACAGTGTTTTAATTGCTATGACTCTGTAGTAGATCTTGAAATCTGAAATGGTAATATCTCCAATATTGTTCTCTTTAATTAGGATTGCTTCAGCTTTTGTTATGTGAAGGTATGTTCCCTCTAGTCCTACCTTTCTAGGACTTTTTATCAGGAAGTCATATTGGACCTTGTCAAATGCTTTATCTGCTTCTATTGAAAATATGGTGTGATTTTTGTTTTAAGACCATTTGCTATGGGATTAAACTCATATTAGTTTAATAAAATGTGGATTGGTCAGTAGACTTGCAGGAAGTATAGGCAGAGTGACCAGACTAAGAAAATTCTGGGAAGAGGAAAGGCAGAGAATCAGTTGTAAACCAGACACAGAGGAAGCAAGATAATAATGACTTACTGAGATAAAGTACCAATATGACAAGAATTATGGGTTAATTTAAGTCATAAGAGATAGTAATAAGCCTGAGCTAAGAGGCCAACACTTTCTAATCACTATAAGCCTCTGTGTGTTTCTTTGTGACTGAATGGCTGTGGGACCAGGCAGGAGAGAAACTTCTGTCTACATCCATTGATGTGATTCATTACCTTTATTGACTTGAATGTGTTGAACCATTCCTGCATCTCCAGACAAATCTAACTTGGTCATGATTTGATATATCACTGTGTGTTGTTTATAAGCATTTTATTGAGAATTTTTGAATCTATCACCAGGGATATTATCCTGTAATTTCCTCTTTTTGTTGTATCATTGCCTGCTTTAGGTACTAGAATAATATTGGTTTCATAGGAGTTTGGACATATTCCTCTATTTCTATTCTTTTCATTAATTTAAGAATAGTGGCTGTATATTGTTGAGAGCCTGGTAGTATTTAGCTGTGAATCCACCTGTGACTGAGATATTTTCTTATTTCCTCCATTCACCCCTAAGTGGAAGGTCTTTCAAATTATTATGTTGTTATGGTTCAATTTAGGTTGCTGATCTCTTATTGCTTTAAGTTTTGTGGTTTGTATGGATCTAGAAACCCATGTATTTCTTTTAGATTGTCCTTAATGGGATTTTTAAAATATTCACTTATATTCAGAATTTCTTTGCTATCTGTTGTAGTCTTTGTTCATTTCTGATTCTATTATTTGGGTTTTCCTTTTCTTTCTTTTGGTTAATTGGGCCAATTATATTTGATCTTATTATTTTCTTAAAAAATGTTATCAGATTCATTGATTTTTTTTATTATTTTCTTTGTTTTTATGTCATTAATTTCTGCTGATTTTTATTTCTTTCCATCTACATCATTTGGTTTATCTTATTATTACTTTTTCAAGTTCTTGAGTTGCATTATTAGGTCATTTGTTCTTTTTAAATTTTTTTTATGTAGAAATCTAGAAATATATATTACCCTAATAGGGTAGCTTTTAATGTGTTCCCAATGTTCTGTTGTATTTTTTTCTATTTAACTTATTTCCAGGAATTTTTTTTCTTGATTTCCTCTTTGATCTATCCATAATTCATTAGTGATCTGTTTAATAGCCCTGAGTCCATCTGAGTTTACATAATTATGAGGGATTTGTTGTCTGTTTGCTTTAAGTTTAATTACAATATGGCTAGATAGAATACACAGAATTATTTAAATTTTCTACATTTGTTAAAGATTTTGGGACTTTTGTCCAAGTATATTAGAGATTCTTCTGTGGGCTGCTGAGTAGATTCTATACTCCTTAGTGTTTTAGTGGAATATTCTGTAACTATCTGTTAAGTTCATTTGGTGTATGATGTCATTTAATCCTAATGATCTGTTCTGTTTATCTTTTGCTCAGACTATTTGTCTATTGGCAAAAGTGTAGTACTGAAATACCATACAACTAATTAATTGATGTTTATCTTTGTACTTTTTTCCCCTAAATTTAGGCATATATCTGTTTAAGATTGTGACATCTTGGATCTATTTGCATTCTTCTATATGTTGACAGCCACTTATGCCAGCAACATTTGTTGAAGATGCTTTTTTTCCATTTTCCAATTTTGGCTTGTCAAATATCAGGTATTCATAGGTATATGGATTAATGTCAGGGTCTTCAATTCAATTCCATTGATCCATGTGTCTTTTTTTTTTTTTTTTTTAGACAGGGTTTCTCTGTGGTTTTGGAGCCTGTCCTGGAACTAGCTCTTGTAGACCAGGCTGGTCTCTAATTCACAAAGATCCGCCTGCCTCTGCCTCCCGAGTGCTGGGATTAAAGGCATGCGCCACCACCACCCAGCTCTCCATGTGTCTTTTTTTTATGCCGATATCAAGCTGTTTTTTTTTTTTTTTTTTTTTTTTTTTTTTTTTNCCACTCCCATAACCTCTGACCCGCCCATCGCCATCTTGGGACCACCTCTCTCTGCTTCCTTGGCGTGCGCACTCGGTTTCTCTGTCTCTTCTTTTATCTCTCCTTTTATCTCTTTTCTCTGTCTTTCTTTCTCCCTCTTCCTTAATAAATACTTATGGCTATTACCTGTGTTTACGCGTCTGTTACCTGCCGCCACCGTGGGCCAAGGAAGCGTGCCCTCCTGTAGCTGCTTTCCCATGGCGGGCTCCGCCAACCCACCGCGGGAATCATTTTTAACAATAACACCGCCATTTTTACTATGTTGATCCTACCTATGCAACTGCATGGGACATCTTTCCATTTTCTGATACCTCTTTCACTTGTTTGGTTAGAGTTACCCCCAAGATATTTTATGTTATTTGTGGCTATTTGTAAATGATGACGTTTCTCTGATTTATCAGCCCATTATTTATTTATTTATATATATATATAGGAGGGCTACTGAATTTTTTGATTTGATCTTGTATCCTGCCACATTACTAAAGATGTTTATCAGTTATAGAAGTTCACTGATAGAATTTTTGGGATCACTTATGTATACTATCATATCATCTGCAGATAGTGAGAGATTGACTTCTTCCTTCCCAATTGTATCCCCTTGATTTCCTTTTGTTGTCTTATTGCTCTAGTTAGAACTTTGAGTACTATATTGAATAGATATGGAGAGAGTGGACAACCTTGTCCTGTTTCTGATTTTAGTGGAATAGCTTTAAATTTCTTTCCATTTAATTTGAAGTGGGATGTTGGCTTGCTGTGTATTGTTTTATTATGTGTAGATATATCCTGATATATCCAGGACCTGTGTGAGGTAACCCAGATCCAGAGAGACAAACATGGTATGTACTTACTCATAAGTGGGTATTAGATGTACAGCAAAGGATAACACGGCTACAACCCACAGTCCCACAGAAACTAGATAATAAGGAGGACTCTTAAGAATGCATGCATGGATAACCCTAGGAAACAGAAATAGATAAGATCTCCTGATGTGGGATTCACCTCTGAATGATGTGAATATGCTTTATTACAATTGGTTAATAAAGAAACAGCTTTGAACTATGACAGGGCAGAATATAGCCAGGTTGGAA
>NW_026067905.1:2590120-2605069 GCF_014885135.2 Alexandromys fortis
TATATATATAGAGAGAGAGAGAGAGAGAGAGAGAGAGAGAGAGAGAGAGAGAGTAGGCAGAGTCAAAAAGACACCACATAGTACCTGAAGGAGAAAAACATGGTGGAACCTTACTAGTAGACCACATCCTTGTGGCGATACACAGATTAAAGAAATAGGTTAATTTAAGATATAAGAGTTACCTAATAATAAGCCTGAGCTAACAGGCCAACCAGTGTTGTAATTAATGCAGTTTTGTGTGATTATTTGTGTCTGGGCACTGGGAAATGAATGATCAGTCTCCATTTTAAAAAATGGTGTCCAAAGTGGGGCATGGGTCCACATAAGACCTTAAAGAGCTTAAGAAAAAAAAAGATGACTTCTAGATTCACAAAACAGGAGCCAAGCACAACTTCTTGGCAGCTGCATTATTTTCAGATAGGCTATGTTTGCTTGCAGCGAGCAGAGGCAGCTTCTATAACAGTCTGCTTCCTGATTCACCAAGATGAATAGCTTTGGCTCTTTTGGGAGGTCTGACTATGGAACATTTAAATGGGGTTTGTGAGCAGAGTGCTACAAGTTGCTTAATGGCAATATAGACCCACTGTGTCTCTGGTTCACATGGTGAACATAGCTCAGCCATGTTGGATGGGGTAGAGACAACAGGCAGGGACATAGTGTTATTCCTAGCTATACCCACTTGGCATTTTAAAACGGCATTCCTTGTCAGAAAAGAATTTCAGATACGTAATAAGACAGATTTAGATATAAAAGACCTCTAAATGAGAAACAGGGTGTTTAAAAAATGTTCATAGGCTTGGGAGAAAGAGGAAAGAAGTGACACATTTAGAACCTATGTTATAGAATTATTTTCATAGTATTTACTTGTGTGATATATTTCCTCTATTTTTATCATTGAACCCCCAAATACTATCTTATTCTCCTTATAAGGCTTTCCATTGATTTTTTTAGTATTGTTGCATTTTTCAAATCTATCTTCATTTCAGTTTTATTTCTTCTTAATAGTTCTCTCTTTACTAAGTTCAGATTTCAAATTTCTGAGTTTTATTTTATTCAGCTTTGATCTGCATATTTGTATTTTCTTGGACATCATTCAGGCATTTATTCAAACTGAGTAAGGTAGGGGTTGCCATATTTTTAAGCTCATTGACTTCTTTAATAATATTTATGATTATTCTTTTAAATTCTATGTCTGAGGTTTATTTAGGCAAGTCTTATTTTATAACATTTCTATAGGACTAGTGGGTTTGATGAGAGACATTCTGTCTTAGCCATTGCTTATTTTTGTAATGTGATGTGAGCATGTGTATCCTTTTTTGGTTGTGTGTCTAATAGGAGATTCTGATCTGTCCCAGGTTAGTTCCAGTGCAAGTGCTGCATGTCTGGAACTAGGCCAGGTAAAGCCAATATTAAGTCTGGGTTTGGAGCTCAATGATACAACTATAAAACTCAATGGAAAGCCTTACAAGTATACCAAGATAGAACTCTGGGACAAATCCTAAATTTTGCATATGTATAACTATATAATGCTCCATCTTTTGTATCCATTCTTCAGAGAACTGTGGGATTATTTATAGTATAAGCAGAAATACTTGATTGCATATTATTCTGAATCTCAATGCTTGAAGTTGGGTATTTTTGTTTGACACTATTTTATTAAGTAAGGAATACAGCTTTTGTTAAAAAGTAAGGTGATAATAATGACTAAGAATTCATTATCAATAGGGAAGGAGATGTTGCCATGGGAATTCAACACCCAGAAAGAACCTGGAGAACTCTAAGACAGTCAGTGCACACCTTAATAAATAGCACTGTGTGTTAATCACTTGTAATTGGATATGAGAAGGATGCACAAATAACTACATCAAGAATGATACCACAGAATCACTTTTATAATACACATCATCTTCACATTTAAGCATACATACTGATTATCTATGACACAATTTTAATAATTTTGAATATGTATGCAAATATATAAAACCAAGAGGCACTTCCAGTAATTCTGGCAAAAAGGGAGTATCAATATAGTATCTAAACTAAAAAAAAACAATAAAATAAATATAATTTATCTAATTTTTTTTCTGTACAGATCCTACTTTTTACAAAACTTTTATCAGCCATTAACTATGTCACTTAACAAATACTTGTGGTGGAATGACACTAAGTATTGCTACATACATTAAGTGCAAGATATAGGAGGCAAGATCAAATTGATTTCAACTGTAAAACAATCACTTAAGTTCCAAATTTTGTATGTTTCTAAAAATGGATAAACTTGGCAAATATACTAATTAATGAACTTATTCAGGCTGAGTGTGGTAAGGAAAACATTATCAAAAATCATCATTTACAAATGATATCCCCACCACTATCACTTTAGTTATTTGAAAATAATGGGCGTTTCAGAAAGACAAAACTAAATTCATCCTACAAACATTATTACACAGGGTCGAATATTTAGAATCTGCTATAAAGAACCACTCAATGCCTTTTTTCTTTTTCTGTTCACAGAGCAGCAATCGATCAATCACTCAATCAGGAACTAGAACGCATTTTCCACAAGGACAAAAACTGCAAACTGACCATTTCTATCCAAATCAAACCCACTGGACCCAGAGAGTCCCTGTCATCGTTACAGAAGGGTAACGAGAATCTTTTTTCCCCCACGTTTTTGCATTGAGAGCTCATGATCTGTGTAAAAGCACCAGTTTTCATGGTGTGATTAGGAGGATAAAAACCTCCAGGAAGGAGTCCAGGGGAGTCTTATATTCAAATATATTCCCAACGCTTGTTAGCTAACAGATCAGCCTTACTTGTGCAAAAAACTCCCCGCAAAACAAAAAACATGCTCTATGTCCTACTGTGCGAATATGTGCAGTCAACTGACACTCATAAATGCCAAAACCCAAGCATATATGTTAAACAAAATCTCATGCAAATATTTAACAGAGTACTCAAAATTAGTGACTGGTGAATAAATATATATCAAATGTTATTGAACCCCTCCATTAAAATGTAATATATAGATATGTCAGGGCTCTTTTTTAAGGGCAGCAACAGTATAATTCCAGAATATGTTTATAAATAGCTAAAATGAATTGTTGAATGTAATGGAGATTTTCTAAGTTAGAAAAATAACCAATTAGAAAATTTAAAAGAAAGTGACAGAACCCTTATTCACGAGCTATATATATATATATATATATATATATATATATATATATATATATATATATATACACACACACACAAAGAGAACAATTTAAACAGTTATTATTAATTACACATTAACATCTGAATATTTTGTTATGTAAAGGGAATGCAATTACCAGGAGCAAAGTTCCTTCTCTGCAACAGAAGCTCTGATTACCAGTGTTTCACACACAGCGATGAGTAGAAATGCTTGCTATCTGTAATGAAGCCTGAGAGGAATCATGAATGCATGAGGTCATTTCCCTCCAGAGCAAGTAACTAAATTGGCTTGAAAGCAGGTTGGACAAGAGTCTGGCTGTGTAGTGAGGGTTTCATGTGGTCCTCAATTCTGCTGGTAACTACTTCTTTGTACCCCAGGTTACATTATGGAAATGGGGTGGAGGTGACTTGGACCATGACATTAAAAACATTTCTTCCTTTGTTCCAAAGAAGAGCATTTCTGATTACACACTCTTTGCTAATATTGGTCCAGAGAAGTAACATTGATGAGAAATTACTCTCTGTGTGGTGTCCTTTGAGCAGACTGTTTTTTTTTCCCCCTGTTGTTTAGACGAGTGAATTTGCTGCAATAGTTTGCTTCATTGTAAGGAGTACATCTGATAAAAATGAAAAACTTAAAGTAGCAAAGTTTTTCAGATGCTCTTCTGTTACCGTTCTAAATAAGAACTTCATATATTACCCAGTGGAGCAGTAACACAGGGTCAGCCCTTCATCTGCGAAAGCCGAGATTAATGTTTAATTTTCTTAGTGCTGAAGAATTTGAGTTTTTACTATATTAAAATTGAGAAAATAAAATTTATCTATGGTCATAGATCATTTATCATTTTTAATGTATAGTGATAAGCTACTGGATCATATATTTTGTGCACTGGAATAATGCAGAGAAAATTAGATTGTAACTTGGGCACTTAAATTTTTGGGTATTTTTCCACAAATTTATTTTTGTAGATGGATGTTTTACTTACATGTATGTCTGTGCACCATTTATAGGCAGTTCCCAAGGATGCCAGAAGAGGGTGTCAGATCCCCTGTAACTGGAGTTACAGACTGTGTGAGCTGCCATGGGGACACTTAATGTACTTTATTAATTTATGTACTTATTGATCCTTTTGCAAAACATTTTCCCTTGAGAGCATTAGGAAAATGTTAAATGCTGCAAGGTTTCTCTTGCATGATATTAGTCTTGGTTATATCAAACTGTGAGCATTTTGGTATCAGGAGGCAGTCATTTATGGCTTGAATTTTAATCTAATTTTAAAAAATTATAATGTGATTGTTCAAGAAAATAAGCCAAAGTAAGTACTCTGTCAGTATTGACACACAAAGATTTAACATTAGTTTTTGCTAGTTTTAATGATTAAGAGCCACTTCTTAATACAGAGCAAGGAGTCTAGGGTGAACATGGCCATACTGAACATTTATCTATAAGAGGAGGCTGTCTTTCCCCTGTGTGATGCCACTTTGGGGGGTATACACCTAAGATGCCAACACATGATACTAAGAAAAGTGGAGCCTTCAGTCCAACTCAAAAGTAGATAGTCTATATACTGGTAGTCTTTTTGACATTAAAAAACCTCAAGGATCAACGTTACCCTTTGAAGCAGCAGATTGAGTCCCACCTACTTCATTTTTGCATCTGCAGACATGTTTAAAGTATTCACACAGAGAAGGTCAAATATCTTAGTTACTGAATCTAACCAGTTGTTAGGGTAACTTACTAGAGTAACTATCAAGATTAACTCTTAGGTGAGGAAAAAAGTATTATGTAATGTAAAAGTAACACCATTTCAGGACATGCAGTGTATATAAAGTAGGAACATGGATTACTGATATCCATGCTGAATAATGTATATTAGTGTGTTCTTATTCTATAATCATGGCTCCCTCGTGTGAGATCATGCAGTATTTCATTGCTCAGGGGGTATGGTAATGGCAGAAAATGACCTCCATTTCAAAGCACATGATTATCGAGGCTTTCAGTTATCTGGGGCCAAACTATTGACATGCAAATTTTTGTTGTTGCCCATTCTGCACACACACTAGGACCTGAAAGTCAAAAAGAATTTTGACTTAGTCTGTGTAAGGTCACAGACCTCTGTGGCTGTAGTTGTCAGCCAGTTGAAAAGGCAGCTTAATTGCTAATGGCACAAAAATCAAGAGAGGTATCTAATGGGGATCAGGATTAGGAAGGAGGGAAGGCTAACAAGCCCTTCCTTATGGTTTTCCCTGTGCTTCTAATGGCTACCCTAAGAGAGGACAGTGGAGGCCCCTGCTTCATGGAAGCACCAAGAGCAGGTCCCAAAGCAGAATAGACAGGACTTCTGGATTATTCATTTCCCCTTGTTCAGGAGTTGTTCACCACACAAATACTTCACTTTTATGAAGAAGTCACTTCAAGTTTTAGGCTTTATTTACAATGATAATTTTCATATTTTTATTATTTAGAAAATAATTTATACTTTTCCATCATTTAAACAAATAATAGGCCTGAGTCTCGTGCCTTTTGCACAGCTTTTACCTTCAAGAAAGTTCTCTGGGAAAGAAAGGCAGAGGGCATGGGGAAACTGCAAATATAGACATCTACTAAACAGTCGGCAAGGTATTCAGTTCTTCTGGGTTACTGGGGTTACTATGGCTAATGTTTGCTCTGGACTCAATCCCAAGCAGGCAGAACAGGGCACGATGGGGGTAGAAAGTGGATGCTTTCTCCAACAGGAGACAATTCCCTCAATGCCAGGTAATGACAACTAGAGAACATTCAGGACTGAGTTCATCTCCTACTGAGAACAAAACCAGGTCTTACATAAATGAGAACAATTTTTTCCTTCAGTTATTTTACTAAGGAAATAGTATTCGAAAGGTCAGCTGGCATCGATCACCATAAAGACATTCCATTAGTATGCTGAAAATAACATAGATAACATGCAGAATATGCGTATGCTTTTACTCCACAGAGAGCAACTGGTTCCATTTTCTCCTACCACCGGTGCGTTATACCTGTCTATGAAACTAGCCTTTCCCTAAGTGAGTAGAAACCCTTTCGCTGGGAGACCTGAGTTTATCAATTGGCACCTGTATAGGCTCATATAAAACTGTAGTAAATTGCATCAAACACATTGGCACCACAGGAAGTTAACTCTGTTGGAGGTGAACACAGTAATATTGCTGTCACCAAGAAGGTGGACAGCATTATTCATGAAAAACACTTTGGATGTTGTTTCATAGCCTTTGAGATTTATCAGGGTGGATCTCTAGGTCATAGGCTTGGTGGGGCTCCACCCTCTTCAGTTTGTTGCCTTTTGGTTTGAGAAGAATGACACTTGTTTGTTTGCTAAGGAAAAACTTAAATCTGCTTGGAGGAATTGAGTACAATTCTGGAACAAATAGATTCAAATTGCTTTGGTCAAGATCCTGTTATTTCATGTACCTTAAAACAAGCCAAATTAGGCAGTTTTCTGAGACTCCCCTCCCCCCATATAACCAGCAGGGCTCCTACTCTGATTCTGTGGCTTTATTCAAACTGCCAATAAAAACACTCCCAATCGTCCTGCTGATCCACTTGCTCCATACATAGCTTGTTTGACTATTTATGTGTGTGATACAGATATTTGGAGATGGGAACGAGCACGGGCAGATGTGAAGGGCATGCAGCGAAGAGCTTTGTCTATCATTTCTGTTACAGCAGAAGGGTACCTTTACCAAAGGAGGGTTCTTGTTTCAGAATAGATTTATAAACAGAGACGCACGGACACCATGAAGAAAGAAGAAATGATTCAGGGCTTGCTAAATGCTGAAGACCTGCTGTTAACTCAGAAATATAATGAAACATATTCTAATTGTGTGGATGAAGCCTAAATCTTTTCAATCCTCCTTGCATTAATATATTAAATAGAAAATATGCATTGAAATATTTGATTTCATCTTTGTCTCTCTTGAAAAAAAATGCTATGAATTACCATAAGATTATAATTTTGAAGGGAAGGGTACACTACCCATATATGGGAGACAAAGAGGTTTTTAATGTAAACAATCAAGAATGTGAAAGGGCAGAAATCAACACACAAGCTTTGAGGGTAGGTTGACTAGAATCCTGTGAACACAGAACTGAACCAGGAGCTACAAACAATATAGTCCAGAGAGAAATGTTAACAAGTTGGTTAAGAAAGGCTTTCATCAGGGAGGGAAAGACATCAAATTAAGTCAGTCAGCAAAAGCTGTTGTCTTTGCAATGCCATAATTTTAACAGCAAAACAACTGTATCAGATCATGGAACTAGAGCAGGGATAGCAGGTGGCCCTCAGACTCCACAGTGAACCATCACTTGACTTGGCTTGGAGACAGCTACAATGTATAAAATGGTGATTAAAATATAACTACAAAATGTTTCCCTTTTCCCCCTCTTTTTCTTAAAAAAAAGTTTACTATCTACAGAAACAAAAAAAAACTTTATATTTACATCACGGTAACTAGTCATGACATATGTAATAATATCTAATAAAATATTGAAAGTGAGTATCAACTTTTTAAATAGAGGTTTGGCTCACAGCATAAACAAGTGTAGAAAACAAAACAACCCAAACAGCTTACAATGGTCTGGCCACAAACAATAATCAACAACCTATAATCTTCCTCTCCAAAAGGAGCATGACCATGGACCAGACTGCAAGGCCATGCTGTGGCATCACACGGTGTATGGAAGACCACAACAAGGGATGTCAGAGCAAACAACGTGCAACAGTTGCCAAGGGTCAGCTTTCCTGAGGCCAACTACAATGCCCTAAGTTGACATTTCACCTTCATCTCTTGTAAATCCCATGGAGAGTTTGTTGACTGCCTTTTTTTTTTTTTTTTTTTTTTACCACAACACGTCTTGCAGCAAATTGAGAAGACACAGGGTATCATCACTAACGGTAACTTCCCGAGCCTTTCCCAGCACCCTTTTAAAATGACTCCAGCTCCTCTTGGGTGCCCACCAGTAAAGAACGGTATTTCCTCCCATGGTGATTTGATCATAGGTGAGTGACATGTGTACTCACACACACACCCTTATACATTCATTAGGCAAGTAGACCAGAAAGTCTCAGTCTTTGGAGTGTGATGCTGATGGTAGGGTGCCTCCGTGTGGCAAGTAGTAGTAGTACCTATCATGTGGCCCACACAAGTCCTCCCTCCCAAAAGAACCTTCGCTAAATGGAGGAAGGCCGCCAATCAAAGACACTCCAGAAAGGACTTCCTTCTATATGTTCACATGTACTTCATCACCTGCTACAGCTAGTCTATGAACAACTAAAACCACAAACATCTCCCTTTACATACACACACAGAGACACACACATAGACACACACACGTATACAAACGCATCTCTCTCTCTCTCTCTCTCTCTCTCTCTCTCACACACACACACACACACACACCCTTACACACACAGTTGGCAGGATGCATTAGAATCCCAACAATGTTCTAGAACGTTTGTCCCCTCAGTAGGGAGAACAAAAGCTGGTCAGTCTTGAGCCTACGTTTGTTTTCTTGCTAAGCTGCACATTTCCTCTTGGGTTTTCATCCTTTAAGATGTCTATGTCACAGTGACCTCTATATATCTTAATATGACTGTTGCTACCTTGTGGAGTCAGGCATTCTGGCTATCAGTGTGCATGTGTTACACGTGACTATAAGTCTTACATGAGCCTATGTGGGAATCTATACACACACATATATTTCTCTTTGATAAAACGATCCTTAGTCACTGGTGTCTCAGAGTGAAAGCTAGCCTTCAGCGTCATCCCTTACTGTAAAAGGAAACACACAAAATGTGAAGAATTCCCCAAATGCTGTAGCCATTTGCCCACCTTCTGGTATTCTACAGTGTTGTGTCTAAGTGCTGTGCTGGCTTGGAAAGTGTCCGGGACAAGTAATTCTGTACGCAAGCATGGCTCGCTCTACCCATGGTCACAGGTCTGGCTGTGGAGCCGGGCTCTCCTCAATTCTTGGCTTCCCTTTCTCTTCCTCTTCCTCCTTGATAGCCTGGATCTGCTCTGAGGGATGCTGCAAAGGGGCTGAGTCCAGGGATTTGTTCTCTAGGCCTGCTAAGCCCTGTTCCTCTTCAATCACTTTCTTCCACATCATGTGGTTCTGCAGGAGGTGCTGAGTTATTTGGCAGTAGATTTTCCTCCTTTTGCAAGTTTTCTTTCCTGCAAAACATCAGAAATAAAGCATCAGATTGAACTATGTGCAAGCTACATATATGAAGGTTATTGCTTTTCATCTTATAGTCCGGAGATAAATACGAAAGAGACATCTTTCTTTCCGTTTATCTATCCACCTACCTCACCTACTTTACATGTGCTAACAATGCAGTTTTCTAGAACAGGAAAGAGAAGAAACATGACAATAAACTATTACTGAGATAAATGTAAATAATATTTCATATTTAATATTGCCCACATCAGGTTCTGCTTGTATATTTGGGGATGTATGTGTGTATGAGTAGTTCAAGTGCACCTGTGTGCATGGATATGCAGTTATGAAGGTCAGAAGTTGACATCACAACTTTCAGAGTACAGAATGATAACCGACGCATCATGGAAGCCCAAAACACAAGCCTTTCTCTATCACTCTCCACCTAGGTCTATGAGAGAGCATCTCTCCCTGAACCTGGAGCCTGCCAATGGTCACGGGATATGCCAGCTGTGTGAGATCTCTTGAGATCCATCTACAAACATCTTTGTGGATGGGCTAGGAAGTCTTTAACTGGTTTTATTATAAGGAGTAGTGGAAATTTCTTGCACCACAGAGCAGTGAGATCTAATTGTAAGAAATGTGTGGGAAAAATCAGTTAAATTATTTTGAGGTATTTTTGAACCACATAAAAATATTAAATCAAATAAATGCTGGGAGATAGAAAGATAGGTGCAGAATTATGAAAAATAATTTGAATTCTTTTTTTACTCTAGTATTTATCTGCTCATGAGGTGAAGTCATTGGTCAATCTGATATGGGCCAATTGGTAAGAGCTTTTCTGTCTTTTGTGTACTTTGAACAAAGATTGATTTGGCTCAGTTTTCTTTCATGGAACTTGTGCTCTGTGTAAGTACACTTAGGAGAAAGAACCTGAGTAAGGAGGCGGTTTTGGGACAGAGATACACTTGTGAAAGAGACAGCTTTATTATATGTGATAGTGTTAATTGTCATCCTGAGAAATTTGAACCTGGGAGATGGGCCCTTGGGCATATCTGCAGGGGTGGGGTGGTGTTGGGAAGCTGCACCTATTATGGGTTGTGTCATTCCATAGGTAGTGACCTTGGAATACCTCTGAGAAGAGAAAGTGAGCTGAGCACAAGCACGCACATAAGCACTGATTCATTGGCCTCTGAGTCTTCACTGTGGATGCTATGTGACCAGCACTCTACAGATTGGCATTGTGACATTCCCACAATGAAGAACTATCACCTGGAATTGAGAGGAAAAAATAAACTACTTCTCCTGAGTTGTTTTTGTCAGAGTATTTGATTTTAACCAAGACACTGTTGGTCTTAGCTTGACTACAATTTAGACAGGGAACCCTCCCCTTCTCCCATCTGAAGACCCTGCCTCAGAGTGGTTATTTGGGAACTGGTGGGCAGGAGAGAAACCTTCAGTTATAATCACATCTGGCTTTTTTTTTTCTATATTGGTCATGGGATCAGCCTTGTGCAGAAAGCTTTTATATGCTAGGCCATCACAGTCCTAATTTGGATTTTTAATTTACTTATTTAAGATCGGTGGCTGAACTTTGTTTCTTATAGCTGCCAAAGCATGGACTCTGACCCCCATGACTCTATTAAGACACTTCTTTTAAAAAAATGCCACTGAAATTTGATGACTGACATTCCTAACTTGTAAGGACCTAGAATCACAAAGGGGGGGCATCTGGGCATGTCAGTGTGTGAGTTTCCAGAATAGGTTGAGGTGGAAAGACCCTCCTAAAAGTGAGGGGTACCATTCTGTGGTTTGCATAAAAAGGAGAAATATATCAGAGATTAACATTCCTTGAACTCTACTCTCCTACTGCAGATGTCATGGGACCCACCTCTTCCAAGTCTTCTTGTTAGAAACCAGCCTGCCTCCAGTGACTCAGCACTAGAAGTCATGTTATCACCAGCCATTGTATCTTTTAAAAAGGGTCCCTGCCACCTCTCTTAGCCCTCTCTTGGTCTCTCAAGTTCTTTATCCCTCTTTATATATCTCTGAATCTCTGTCTCTCTCTTTCTCTTGTCCCCACTCCAAGATGCCCTTTCACCTGCCCCCCAAATCTCTTGTATGAGATGATATGATATGTCCTTTAGTATATGTGTTGCCTTTATTGGTTGATGAATAAACTGTTTGGGCCAATTACTTAACAGAGTAAATCCAGGCTGGAAGTGACGGGGGAAAAGAATAGGTGGAGTCAGAGAGACACCATGTACCTGCCAAAGGAAATACCACTGGTTAATAAAGAAGCTGTTTTGGACCTGTGATAGGGTAGAGCAGAACTAGGTGGGGAAAACTAGCCTGAATGCTGGGAGAAAGAAGGTGGAGTCAGGAGAAGCCATGTAGCCGCACTGGAGACAGATGCCAGAATTTTACCTGCTAAACCACAGCCACATGATGTTACATAGATTACTGGAAATGGGTTAAATTAAGAGTTAACCAATAAGAAGCTAGAGCTAATGGACCAACCAGTGATTTAATTAATACAGTTTCTGGTTATTTTAGGAGTCTGGGAGGCCAGGAAATGAACAAGTGTCCAACCAGCCTCCTACTGTGAAGCCTTAGCTAATAAGCCAAATAATTAATATCGTTTCTGTGTGATTATTTGGGTCAGAGCAGCCACAAAATGAATAAGCAGCATCCATCTACAAATGGTGTGCCAACATGGGGCACATAAAAATTGAGAGAGTTTGGGAAAGAATTCTAGACACAAAAGAACAGAGTTAAGCATGGCTTCTTGGTAGCGGCATATTTTCAGATAATCTCTGTTTGCTGGTGACAAGCAGAAGCACGGCTCCTTTAAGAGGTTTACTGACTCAGCTTTGGTGGCAAAAACTTTGCAGTTTCTTGGGATTTCTGTCTGGCTCTTTTGGGAGGTGTTGCACTTAAATGGGATTTGTGAGCAGCGTGTTACTAGTTGCTTAATGGTGACATAGACCTACTGTGTCCCTGAAGTTAGAGTGGTAAGCATGGCTTGCATAGGCTGTGAACATACCTCTGCCATGATGGACTGGCAGAACAAAGAGGAAGGGCTGCAGAGTTGGTCCTAACTATGTCCACTTAGGATTTTTTTTTTTTTTTTAAAAAAAAGCACTCCTGGTCAGAAAAAGATTACAGATATACAATAAAGACAGATTCAGATAAAAAAATCTGAATGGGTCATGGTGTTGCATAAATGTATGTAGGCTTGGGGGAGAGAAGAAAAAGAATATAGAAGAAATAGATTTAAGAAATAAAACAAAGTCTTTAAAGAGATAGTAAAAGTAATACAAAAGAGTACAGATAATTACAGATTAAAAGAGTAAAGAAAAATAAGTCATGTAAAAATGAAATATACATAGGGAGTTTATGTATATTATTATGTTTTCTTGATTTTTTTGACTGCAGAAAGACATTTGCTTCTGGTGACTGTTAAATTAAACCAACATAAAGGTTGTCTTCAAAATTTGGGTCTAAGGATATGTTACTTTGGAAAAGAGGTTCTACTTTTGTTTCCACAGAGGATGAGATTCTGTGGATTCCTTCCAGACTAATGTGGTTTGATAGGACAAGATGCCCTGAAAGGTCACCATGAACCCTAAAAATACTTTGCCCAATAAACAGCAAGAAGCAGTTTGGAGAAAACAACATCCAAATTCCCAAAATGATTATTCATAAATGTTTGTTTTCATTTAAGGGGTGATATTATATAAAGATGAATACTATGCATTGGTATGGATCTTGGTCTATTTATACAAATTTAAGGTCAATTTTGTTACACTATGTATATTTCTGGTCTTTTTTTAAGGTATTGTGTATATGCAGCTCATTTAAAAATGTAATATATATGAAATACAGATTGATAGACAGTAATCTATAATGTACACATGTTAGTTAGGTTTTCTAGATGTACAGAGATATATTTCAAATGGATGGGTATTCTTCAAATCTTTCAAAGACCTACAGAACATGTCATTTGAAAGGTTTTAAGAACTTTTTTTTTTCTTGACAGTGAGACATATTTGCTTCTGGTAGTACCAATTACTTCAAGAAGAGCATGATGTCATCGAAGAATTGATTGCCCTGCTTTACCTAGACAAAGAAGGCTAGCAACATCCACCGCCACCCCAAATTCCTTCTACACAAGAAAGTCTGTTGGTTCTTCTGGGTCTGGTGGCCAAAGTCTAATGCTGCCCTGGGACGTATGCCTGCAATGACCATGTAGAAATTTATGGGGCTTGTCTAGATAGCTAGTATGTTTTTGTCATTCTTAATAGATTGGAAAGCTGCTTGATCTATACTTCCTACTTACTCAGGTAAAATTTATCCTTCTCAGATCTCTGATGGCGTTGATGACTAGGTTAGTGAAAGAGCTTTGTCATCTTAACAGCAGCAACCAAGGTTTTGTCTGCATTCTCAGTTCTCTTCACATGTAAGACTCAGGCTGTAGGCCTCACTTTCCTACAGTTCTAGACACAATTTACCTTGCTGTCATATTCTAAAAGAAGATAAACTCACAAAACCAATTTTCAATGCAACTTTCTACTATTCCTTTATTTAAAGGAATGTGCTTTAAATGACTGATCTTAGTAACCAATCATTTGTGTTTCAGTGAAGGAGTGGATAGGATGAATGGTGTAAAAGGATATAAAAGCTTAAGTTATGAGGAGCTGAGTAAGTGTTTTAGGGTCTAAGAAGGTGTTTTAAGGTGAGTAAAAATTTATAAAGGTCTGAAGATATGAAACCTTAAGTTGTGGTAAGAAAGTGATTTGGAGTATATAAATGCAAGTTCTAAAGATCTGTAGACATGAAAGCTTGAGTTTTGATAAGAAAGTGATTTAAGGTATAAAACAACAAAAAATGTTTCAGATTTCTTTTCCTCTCTATTCTATTCTTAGAGTAAGACTTCAAAAGTTCAGAATTTTGAAGATCTACAGAGTTATGGTAATCTATTAATCCAGCTGTGATAAGTATTGACTATTGTTATCAGTGTCACAAGCTCAAGATTCTAACTTTCCTGTTGTTTTCTAGTATAGACTTAAAAGTGCTTCTCATTCTTCTACAGACATCTGTCTAACCTATATACATTTAGTCTCCTGGATACAAGAGAGAGTATTCATGCTTTTAACCCTAAATTGTTTTCCAACTTCCTACTATTAATCAAAGGCATGAGTCTACCACATTTTTCTACAAGGTGAATTTCAGTACAGATTACAAACAGTGGTAACACTAACTAAACAGTGGTAACACTAAAACTCATATCTTTTTGTAAACTTACAAAATTCTTGTAATATTTGGGGAATTGTCTCGGATCCACCTCTCATAAGTCAAAATTACTCCAGATAAGTACTATCATCAACAGCCTGTTTTCCCAAAGGCCTATTCCACCTATTTCAGAAGGTGGGATATTTCTCCCTTTCTTTGGTCTTAGGACTCCCCTCCCCCAAGTACCAGGACCATAAACCTAAAATGTACATCTAATAAAAACATTTCCCCCTGAACTCCTTAACTTTATCTTCTGCCCCATA
>NW_026067905.1:2605119-2625585 GCF_014885135.2 Alexandromys fortis
ATATTTGTTCCAGCATTTTTCCCGTTCCAGATGTTTCCTCAAAATCTGCATCCTAGACAGCTTCAAAGCAGCTAGCCCCAGGTGGTCCAGTGTCACAGAAGCTGCCTGTACTTCCCTACCCTGAGATGGCTCTGCACAGTCTGGAAAGCAAGTGAAACAGCCTGCTTTTCCAGGACTAAGCCACCATCCCATCTTCCTTGGGTCCCCAAAGATATCAACACCCCCAGACATAGGAAGCAGTCAAAAGATCACGGTACACCATTCCTGCCTCTCCATCACCCGTGACTATTTTTTCACCTGCCTTACCCTCACCCCTTTCTATTTCTTCACCTTTTATAATAAACAAAAGGGAAGAACGTTAGGAACCAGGTACTCCCCCAGCCTGTCCTCAGGGGCTCAGGGCCAGCGGCAGCAATGTTATCACTAACTATGGTACCCTTTAAAAGGTCCTTGGCACTAGACCACTCTCTTGGTCTCTCGCTGACTATTTGTCTGTCTCTGTTCTCTCTTTCTCTCTTCCTCACTATGAGATGGCCTTTCATGCCCCACCCCCAATTAATCTCTTACATGGTATCTGTTGTGTGGTGTGAGCTCTCCAACATTCTTGACTCAGATCCACCAACACACTCTGCCACATAAACGCTAACACCTTTGCCATGCAATATACGAGCATGTGTTTTTAAAAGTAAATTATTTTCTTTTCAAAGCCGGCTGCTCTAATTCTGCTGTGGTGGTGGTGGTGAAGCATGAATTTGCTTTTGGAAATGATTTATTTTTATGTATATAATGTATATGAGCCTGTGTCAGTGTATGTGCACCACATGCAGATAGAACCTGCAGAAGCAAATGAAGACAATGAATTTCGGGAAAGTGGAGTTACAAATAGTTGTGACTTGCCATCCTTTGCAAGTACAGCAAGTGGTCCTACCCACTGAGACATCTCTCCAGTCCCTGAGTATACTTCTTACCTAAATACTTTGAATCACAGGACAGGTTTGAATCACAATGGGAGAAAACTCTCTACTTCTCATAGTGTGCATATTGGCAGGGAAGAAGATAACCAAAACTCCATTTCTCCCCTTTTTTTCCCCCTTTTGGGACAGGCCCCAGGAGAGCAGCTGCTCCCTTAAGTGGCTGTTAAACATTAGCAATAAACCTCTCTGGAATTATGCTGAACCAAGTGACGTAGGAGAAAGTTTGTACCAAATAAATTTGCGTAGATTAGAATCTGCAGGTGGTCTGAAGCCTGCCTGTGCTGGGAGCCAAATTATTCAGCACTGGAACCTTTTGAAAAGAGAACAAAGAGCCTTTCATTGCTTGGATTCTAAGCACAGCTTAGTACTTCATTAGAAACCTCTTAGCTCGCCCCAGGAACCTTTCAGATTTAATTATTAGGTGGGTTAAAAAGCCCCCTCTGCTCAGAACATCACACTGCAGCATTTTATTTTGTTTCCTGGGAGACCTCCAAGTTTTACAAACTGCAGAACTCACCAGTGGCTATTTAATATTTTTCCCCCTGAAATCTAAGATCAGGCTAAATCAAAACAAACATTGCAGCCACTATGAATTCTGAAACAAAAAATTACAAAGAACTCAAGAGCAATGGAGTTAAAAACAAAGTAGGTTGAGTGTCTTCCACAGCTCTAACACCTTGTCACACTGCTTACGGTTGCCCGCCAGTCTTATTTTCTTCTTTATTCAAATGGGGTGGTGTCTATCTAAATGTGACAACTCTAACCGTGGCTGGTGTTTAAATCTGCTAACATCACTCCACCTTTGTCATTTTGGGGATTGCAAACGCGCTTCAAAACCATAATTTCAGGGAGCTGGAGAGATGGACCAGTGGATAAAGTGTTTGCTGTACAAGCGTGAGGACCCTGGCTTGATCTCCAGCATCCGTGTGAAAAGCTGGGATGTTGGGATGGATCTGCACTCCCACTGTAAACACGAACTGGGGGAGGGGGAGGCAGGTGCATCCCTGGAACTCACTGGCTACCGGCCTAGCCAAACTAAGTATCTTCAAGTTCACAGAGAAATCCTATCTCAAATAATAAAAAAAGGTGAAATTAACCCCCTGCACCTTCATGTACACACATATTCCCCACACACTTAAACATACATTCCTCAGCACAAATCTGTGTATAAAAAGGTCATGGTCTAAAATTACAGTATCTGATAACTGTGGCAGAGATGTTTTAAATTTCTGTGTAAGGGGGAAACTTAAACACCGAAAGTCATGTGTAACTGAACCCATAGAATTTTCATGGATGCTTCACTAGACTTGGCTGAAAGAGAAAGACCAAGGGAAAAGCATATCACTCTGGAGGCCAGCATGCTAGCCCAGAGTTTGGAAAGATCATTCTCTACTCAAGCTTAGATGGGCAAGCTGATCCTGATAAATAATGGTCCTCGCATGGCTCCTTCAATTCCCCATGCCTGGGTATGCGCCTTAATAATGTTTATGAGCTTAAACGGCAATCCCTAAAACTCTTCTGGATGAAGCATTTTCAGAGGCTCAGCCAACATAGGTCTTTGATGACACTGAAGGACCTGTCTCTCCATGAGCAAATCATCAGGCTGTCTGATGGTTTGAAGTGAAAACAGAGCAGAAGAGAGAACTAAAAGATGAATAACTAACGTTTGAATTTCAAGTCTCAGGTTCTAGCTTTGAATCCTAAAGTCAATAATTTATTTTTATATGTATCAGAGAAATATATCAACAATAAAATATTAAGAGAAAAACCAATTTTTCACTTTTCCTGACTCAATTTGAAAGCAAACAGCTTTGGAGGTGGCTCAGTCAGTAAGTGCTTGCTGTATAAGCGAGAGGACTTGAGTTTGGATCCTGTCTCCACTTACAGCTGATGTTGTACCAGAGAATCTGTATTCTCAATGCTCTATGGGTAGATGTGATGTAGAGACAGCTACCTGGTTTAGGCAGCTATAAAAACAGAGAAGCTGTGTTAAATAAAATGCAAGATGAATGACACTGAATGTTTTCCCCTGACTTCCACACACACACATATGTCTGTACACACACACACACACACACACACACACTCACACACACTCACACACATACACATGATAGTAAAAGAAGAAAAAGAACAAGAAAGACTAATAGGTAGGACAGAACACGCACAAATCTGGCCCAAGACAGTGTTCCAAGGTTCTGTCATGTAAGTCTTAATTCTTTCAAGTGTTTGCTGAAAATCAGGGTATAGCTATCTTTATCTATATCAATGTCATCTGTATCAACTATATCATCTTTATCCACAGACACAGACACAGACACAGACACACACACACACACACACACACACACACACACACACACACATCAGAATGGACCAAACCAGCATCGCAGTGAACCTCCTTACTCCATGGCAGACATGAACCAACTCTTGTATTTTCCTGACAGTTACCAAAATAGAAGAGCAAATGAAAAGGGCATCGCTTGTGGCAATGTTTTATTCAAGGACTTTTAAAATACTAAAGCCTTGCTTTGTTGATCAGTTCAATAGATAGAAAACAAGCTGTGTTCACACAATCACAGGAACTTCCTTGTGTAGTGCCATTCCAGGGGTTCTGGATTTTACTAATTGTGTTATTAGTCTCTGTGTTTTGTTGTAAGATACAGAGGAGTGTATCTAAAGTGTGACAGAGTCATGATTTTATAGTCACCTGGGTCAGTTTGATTACTGGTTGCCTGTGTCATGAACCCAAAGCCAGTTATCAGATGTGATGGTGCACTGACACCTGTCCATTGCTAACTTCCTATAACTCGGGACCACCTGAGAAGAAAGTTTGGCTAAAGAACTGTGGCTCAGGTTGGCCTGTGGGCATGTCTATGAGGGATGGTTTTGACTGTTAACTGATGTGAGAAGACATCACATGTCTTCTGAATGTGGGTGGCCCTGTTTCCTGGGCTAGCCCTGAGCTGTAGGAGAGTGAGGGACGTGAGCTGAGCATGAACATAGAGAGCAAGCAGGGATCCATGGGTTTCTATCTGCTCTTGACTGTGAATGATGTCACCTGTTTCAAGTGCCTGCCACTATGACTTCGCCTCAGCCACGGACTGTAACATGGAATTGTGAAGCAAATAAACATTCCTCCCTTAAGTGGCTTCTTGACAGGGTATTTGTGACAGATGGGTGCCCATGGTCACACCACTGATACTACCCTAAAGAAGTCATAGTCGGCTGTTGTTCAGATCAGGTCAACAGTTGAAATGATGCTCTTATCTTGGCCCCAATCCCCAAACATTCCCAAAACAACTTAGCTAAAATGTGAGTTGAGTTCACTAACTGTTCTGCTCATAGACACCTATGACTTCTCATTTTAGTGTAAAAGGCCAAGCTCCCACTGTGACCCACAGAACCCTATCTTTTGCCTGTACCACATAACTTTCCATGGTCTCTCCTATGCTTCCTCCCACGGTCTTCTGCTTCAGTCACCCTAATTCCCCTTCCTAACACGCAGGGCAGGATCTTGAAGCCACTGCCTTTTCTTAAGATCCATTTCCGCATAGATTCCCACGGAATAATCCTTCATTTTTTACAGGTCTTTTAAGACATATTAAGATCTTTCTCTCTTCCTAGATACATCATTTTAAAATTCTCTGCAATATTTTATATCCCCCCAAAAAGTAAGACAAAGAGTGATCCCGACCCCCCAAAACTAATCTATTGTATCCATCAGTACCTAGCACATTATGAACATACTGGTTTGTGTTGCTAAATATCTGAAATTCTTCTAGAACAGACATCAAAAAGGACAAGGACTTACTTACTTTTTTTGTCCATAGGTCTACTGTTAGTACTAGGACTAATGTCCAGGCACAGAAGATATGTACAGTGAACAATTGTTAAGTAAAAGACTAAAGTCCTCTTATCTCTTCCCATCCCCAACTCAACCATGAAAAAAAAAAAAGCTTGCAATTGATATGGTAACCGAAATTCTAAATCATTCAGAAATCCTGAAGCTAGTTATCAACTCTATTTCATCTCTTTGTGAGAGAACATATCTTTGTATGATATCTAATTGTCACACTTTGGATCTTCTGCTGTCTCTATGATGCCATGGGCAGCTATTTAGTACTCAATCCAGCAAAGGATAGCTGGATTTAAAGTATGTAATTTATGAGAAGCATCAATTCCTCTGAATCCAAAGCAGAAATCACCCCTAGAAACTCTCATCAGAAATAGGTTTTATGGCTTACTGGGAGCTGTATTATTTTCACAGGTTTCTTCATTTGGTGTTTCAGCTTCTTCCTCCTCTTCTTCTGGGTCATCAGTGTCTCCTGAATCATCACTATCATCCACCCATTTTCCTGGCATGAGACCCGCAGAGTCATACGAGTGGCATAGAGGACCCACAATGTGGGAGATAAAGGATTCTTGAAGGTTGGCCAGCTGCGGGGCAGAGCGGTCCATAAAGGGACTTATGGGCAAACCGAGGCTGGCTTCTTCATCACCCTAGAAGTACGGATTCACAATGACAAAGGTAAATGACAGAGGACTATAAACATAAGACAAGACAACACTCACCCAATATCTAACGTGTGGATATGCCACAACCCAGATAGCCACATAAAATCCCTTGATGTCACTGCTCTGAGTCACTGGTGCTGAAGGCTAAAATAGCCACAGAAGGACCTTCTTCTTGGTATTTGTTAACTGTGCAGTCTTGAGTTTTTGGTTCACTTTCAAGGGAACATTTAATGAGATTACTGATATGCACCACTACTTCAGTGGTGCTGGGGATTGAACTGAAGGTTTCCTGCACACTAGGCAAGCATGCCGCCAGTTGATCCACACCCCTTATTATGCTTGTCTTTTTGACTTGATTTCTAGAAAGTATAAACCATTTTCTTGCCCTATTCAAGTTCCTATATTAGACCAGATTTTGTTTAATTTGTATCTTTTGTAATTATGTTTTTAATATTCTTATATATTACAATTTTTGTCTTTAACTGCCTTAAAATACTTATGAGAATCAAACAGGTCATAAAAAAGAGGTTACCTAGAAAACTTTAAAAATTAATAAAATTACAAGCCAGGGTATGTGGTTTTCCTTTTCTTTCATATTTTCTGTATTTTAATACTTTACCATTGATTGATAATGCTATTAATAGAAAAGGAAATACACTATTTTTAAAAATATAAATATTTTATTTTACATATGAATGCTAAAATAAATACATAAATCTTAAAAGTTTATTCCAATCCCTATTTAAGCGCCGCTCATTACTAAGTGCCCCATCCTGATTGGCACCTTTAATACTAATATGGCAGACTGTCACACCTCTGTGATCTGACCTCACACTACAAGCCCTGGAGGTCCTGCCTCAACCTCCTGATCTTGGGATTTCAAACTTGGGCCACCATGCTACCTCATCCCTCTGGTCTTTAGGCACTCAAGAAGAACCTAACATTCATTTTGGATAGGTCTGTGATAAGTACGTAAGAGGCCTTCCCAGCTCAAACGCCACAGCAAGGTGCAGAGAAACCGATTTTAAAGTTGCACATGTGACTTCTAACACTGGACCACAGTCACTCTATCATCTATGTTTCCCTCCAGCGCAAACATCTTCATTTTTTTTCACATCCCAATATGTCACTGAATCCTTGCTTTTCTCTCCTCTCATTTACTACCAAACTTTTTAAAGAAAGTTGTTCAGAACTGCAAATGTAATTAGACCAATGGAGGTTTATGTGGGGATGGTCACCTATGCTTGCCAGCATGTAGTGGCTTTTCACTACATGCTGCTAAATATTTTGTTCTTGTATCATACATAGAGTTTGTGTGTCTATACACACACACATACCTCACATTCACAGATACACACACCACACATGCACACACACACACACACCATGCACACACAGCATACACACCCCATATACACACATACATACTATACAGACACACACCACACACACACTTCACACACACAGACACATACACCACACACACACCATATATACATGCACACCACACACACACTTTACACCATATATACCATATATACACACCACACACACAGACACATACACCACACATGCACACACACCACGCACACATAAACATACACCATATACACACGCCACACACACACAGTCCCATACACACACACCACAGACATACAGCACACATAAACATACATCATACACACACCACACACATATGACACACACCACATACACAGAGAATCCCCATACACATATGCACACACACCATACACACACACATACACACCCTACACACACATCACAACCCACATCACACACACACACATGTGGGATTTCCCTTTGTATGCTGTGAATACCATTTGTTAATAAAGAAACTGTCTTGGGCCAATGCTGGGAGAAAGGATGCAGAGTCAGGAGAATCCATGGAGCCTCAGTCGGAGACAGATGTGCTGAAATTTTGCTGGTACATCACAACATTGTGGTCATGCACAGATTAATGGAAATGGGTTAATTATGATGTAAGGGTTAGAAAATAAAAAGCTAGAGCTAATGGGCCAAGAAGTGTTTCAAATAATACAGTTTCTGTGTGATTATTTTGGGACTGAGCAGTTAGGAACCAACAAGCACCCTTCTTCCAACACATATACACTCACACAACCCCATACACCACATACACACACACACACACACACACCACACCACACCATATACACCATACACACAACATACATACATACCATACACACACTCCATACACATATGCACACAGGCATCTATTTCATACATTGTTGCTACTTAGCTAGGAAAGCAGTCAACTGAGGTTTTCTTATGCCCATCTAATGTTACTTTTACTACAATAAGCAACCTTGTAGCAGCTCAGCATTTCAAATGAATCACAGCATCTCAGTAGATTATTCTGTCATATTGACACGTCTCTCCAAAATGCCTGCAGATAATTTTACCTCAGTGTTCAAGAGTTTAGTTAATTTTCATGTGCCATTTTTAAATTCCCACTGAAACTGCCCAGTGTATATGTTTGCCACAATTATAAATGTAGATAGAATGATCATGCTGTCACGGCTGGAGAGAAGTGTTGGTGAACTTGTACACAACAAGGACACACAGCTTGTGGTGGGTGAAGCAGCTTGGGGAGTTACCTGCTCATAAAACTCACTGGCGATGCCCTCTGTCCACTTCAGGTGGAGTTCTTTACACTTAGCAGGCCCATTAATGTCTGCCAACTTTATACACATTTGACACACCAGGAGACGATCATTTTCATTGGTCCAATCTATCCCAACATCATCGTTCACCTGTTTGAGGGACAAAACCAATATGTCCTGTCTCTATGACAGCTCAGGTAGAACATGAAAAATGACAACAGAATTTTATTGTCTTCTTTCTGTGTAGGAACGAGAACATCAAACACGAGGACTTCCGATTCTGGAACTAATGTCAGCAGCTTGCACCGAAGATAAAAAGTTGGTGCAGTTCAACCAAAATTAATCAATGAAGAAGAAACTATTACTGAACTTACAAGAGATCCTGCTTGAAGCTAGCACATAGTATCACTTTCTACTAAATCATAAAACTATAGTAAGAAGTTTTCTTTTGTATGTGTATGCATAAATGTACATGCAGGAGTGTGTGTAAGTGGGTATGTAGGGGGCATGGGCCAACCCCAGGTATCTTTCCTCAGGAGCTTTTAGACAGTGTCTCCCTCTGATTAGGCTAGACTGCTGGCCAGTAAGACTCTGGAGCCTCCTGTGTTTGCTTCTCCAATGCTAAGGCACTGACATTATACATGGCCACTACCATGCTCAGCTTTTTGGTTTTATTTTTTCAAATGTGGGTTCTAAGGGTCAAACTTAGGTCTTCGTGCTGACAAAAAAATACTTTACTGACTAAGGCTTCTTCCAAGAAACAAATAAGAAGCTTTCTTGAATGAATACTTGGACTTTTAAATTTGATACATGAAGTTTTGCTTCAAGTTTTCTTTCCTTCCTTCTGCTGTCAGATAATTTACCTCATACACTGTAAACATGATTATTTGTTAAATCAAACAAAGCAACAGTGGCAGCTAATGTTTCCTATTCTCTGTAGAACAAAGTCTAACATACACAGCTAAGACCTCAACTTTGCAAGCATCTAGACTCAGAGTGTGCCTAGAGGCCAGCTTGGGGGATAAATAGTTCAATCATTTCCTTCTCACGGAAAGCTCACAGTGATTGAGTTTCGTTAAATACTTTGATTATAAGACCCCTTTGATGTGTCATAAAATGAACACTGGCAGAGTTCTACTTACCTTGGCATTAAATTTGGCTACAAAGTCAAAGTGTTTCTTCAGGTCAGTAGCCAAAATTGCTTCAATGACTAGGAACCGGAAATGCTTAAATTCCACATGGTCCAGGTTACCTAAGAAATTATACTCTGGCCGGGACATGAAGAGATTCCACGCTGCAGCTGCATGATGGTTCTCCAGAACTGAGCGGTCATTGTACAGCACAGCCTAGGGTGGAATGAAGGAGAAGAGGGGATCTGACTTCTTAAGTAATAAAGGAAACACAAAAATCTCTGAGGATACGGAAGGCTTTCAATTCCTCAGTTTTATGCTGGCTATTAAACATTATCTTGACTGTTAATGCCTTTTCTTGGATAATTCTATTTTCTGACATATAAGTTTCTCCCCTTAAAACCTTTTCTGCAAATCATTATATATAATTATATATATTATTACATGTATAAATTATATATTATATATAAATTATGTATGTGTGTGTAATTATTTATAATTTTTTTTTATTTGAGGAAACTTTGTTCAGGCAAAATGAATTCTTCCCAATGTATAAGATAAATGAACAGTAAATTCCTACCAATGAAAATACAAGCACTAAGAATAAGTGTTGCCGTGAAAATATTTTCAAAGATTAAGATGTCTCAAGAGTCTTATGTTTTTAAAGGACCAAAAAAAAAAAAAAAAAAAACATGGTCCTCCAGTCTTTTCCGAAAGGGGCGTGTTTGTAAGCTGTCTTTGCTTTGTTGAGGGTATTCACTGTTAGTCATTTGATTCCCTCCTAAGAAGGCATCTGAGAAATGATCTTCCTATGTAACAAGGTCAAACATCTGCTACAACTATCTTAGCACAAGCCACGACATTTTTGGAAATTAACAAGTCCTTTAAGAATTTCCTGAGGACTAAGGATAGGTTGGTTCCATACAGACTTGAGTGCCTCATACAAGCCATATCTGGAAATTTAATTGTACTCCAAGAAATGTACCCTAAAATATTTTCTCCTCATGAAAATTGAACCTTTACCTGAGGAGCACTAGTGGCAACCAGAAAAGCATTCGTCCTCCCTGGATGATCGTAGTCATGCATGGCTGCGGCGACATACAAGGCCATCAACTCTAAGGCTGGGATATTCCCAGACAGACATCCATATTTGTCATCTGACACATGATACATTTTTGAAAACACATATCCCATGTGTCCGTGTGTAAATCCACTGTCAGAATCTGAGGAGAAGTGAAAGTCAGATATTCTTAAAAACTGCAAAGCTGTAGCCATTGTTCTGAATTCGTTTGAAAACAAAGCACATGATCAGAGTTCCTGGCTCGTTCAAGAAGCACAGGCATAATTCATACACACCCGAGTCGCTTGCTGATCCATGATCACCAATCACGCTTGGGAGGCCAGGAATCGGCTGCGTTGTGAGATACCACACAGCGTGCAAAACATCAGTGGCATGGATTCTATTATGATCTGTAAGGATGCAAAGGAGTGAGCGCACATCAGCTGGTGAACTCGGGTCCAAGGATTAAGAGTGCCATCTACTGGACAAACACTTCTGTGGCCACACTTTAACTATCCAAGAAAGGCATGCCAAATGGATAGGTACTTCTGGAAAATACTTCCACCAATTCTATCATTTCCACAGTAATGAGAAATCACATCCACAGCATTTATTGTGCATACAGATATCCAAAGTGGAAAAGTCAGTGTCTGATCCTTCTAGAAAGCCTATGTATTCAGGAAACTCAACATGTCTTGGTTACATTTGTTTCTTTGCTCCTGTATAAGAAAAACCACATAGAGATGTAGAAAGAAATACCTAACATACTCAGGTGAATGGTTTGGAGGATCAGAATCATCTTGGATGAATGTGTCTTCTTCCTTATTTACAGCAAAGATGCTTAGCCTAATGGACCAGTGGCAATATCGAATACCTTGTATCCTCCTTTACCATTAGGAATCAGCAGGTGCCCATCAACACCAATCTTCACCAAGAAATCATATATTTTTCACACTTCTACTAATAAGTTGCCTATATAGACTGTTACATCACCTGCCACTTCATCAAGTTTCTTCCTCCATCCCTTTGTTTTTATAGCTACATCTAGATGAACTGAGACTCACATGAATTACGGTTGAGTTTTATGCTCCCCTTTGCCCTGAAGGGTGTGACAGGTAAACTCTGACTAAAGACTTAATCTCTGAGGTGTGAATAAAGTAGCAAGTCACGGTTCATCTGATTCTGTTTTCACTTTCCGTCCACAGCTTTTTAATGTTAATTGTGGATCTGCTTACAGAAAGCCACCAGACATGTAATTCTTCAGGGGTGTCAATACAAAAATATTCAGGCCAGTGAACATTTGTATTGGTGATTAAAACTATGAGAAGCAAGGCTTTCATAGCTTGGTCACCTTAGCTAAGTGCCTAAGCTCAACAGAGAGAAGACATCATATTTTGAAGCAGTTCTAATCAAGCGAAAGCTTTCCCAGGAGATGGAATTGCAAGGAGCCAAGAGACCTCAGATAGTGCAAGTGAGTTTATTTTTTTTAATGCTTAATTATTTCTTTTACACACACACACACAAGCACACCCTGGAGGTTAGAGGAAAACGTGTGGAAATGAATTCTGTCCTCCTACCATTGGGTTCAAGGGATCAATCTTGGGTTCTCAGCTCTGATGGTAACCATCCTTATTCATGGAGCCAACCTGTTTGCCCTATAAGTATCCTTACTATATAAATTATTCTATGGATGGAAAATTCAATAGCTTACAAAAATAAATTATTTATTCATCTAAAAATGGGAAAACACAAAATAACAAGCTTTAGAATCTGGAAGCTTCTTTTTATCCTCGGATACCAGGCCCTTGTGTTTCCCATCGTCTCATATGACATTACAAACAGCAATGTGTTCTAGATCATCGCAAAGCAGCATGGCCACACATCACACAATTTCCATGCATTGTGGCATCCAAATGAATTCAATAAAGCCTGCTGATCAAAAATTAAAATACATTTGTGAATAAAACAGTAATTTGTAAATACTGTCTAGGGCCTTACTGTATTTTTTCTTCCCTGTGGCTTCCTTTCTGAAAAATGTTTATTTATGTAACTCTCTAATCCTTGTGAAATCGCTAACATTTATGTCACTTGCTGGCATTTGACCAGGCTGAGCCCTGGGAAAGTCACATTAAAGGAAGCCAGGCATATTGCCAGATTCCCCTGCAACAACCCCCTTTTCATCTCTCTCTTCCAACTTCCACAGGCTTCAGTGGCCAGACTTTCCCAAAGGACTCAGTATCATTGAGCACCTCTTCCCCAAAGCCAACTGACTGATTTTGATTTCTTGATCTTGTATTCCTCAGCCCATCTCAGTGGCAGACTGTATTCTTCCTTTCTTCCTGTCATAGTATGGTCTATGCCTCTTCATGTGAGTATCTTAATGACAGCATGCTCACTAGGCGAGCACGTTCAACCTTTTCAGAGATTCTTGCCCATTACTTGTGTCCACATAAAAGCATTTTTAAAATTTAATTTCAATTTCTTTTCTGTTTTTTTCTTTTAAGACAGAGTGTCTCTCCTTATAGTTCAAGATTGTTTTAAACTCACTATGTGATCCTGGATAACCTTGGATTTCTGATCCTTCTGCCTCAGCACTCCGAGTGCTGAAATTACAGACACATGCCACCGGACTCCCTACTTGCCAGGTAAGTACCTTACCAATGGGGCTACACCCCAGCCCTTCATTTCAAATCTTGATAACTGCAAGAGTTATGGGCTTTTGAAGTTCAAAATGTATAAAAGGAAACTTAAAAGGGAAATCATGTTTGAAATGAGACACATCCAATTTTACTGCACATGCTGCCAGAGTCTACAAAGAGCACATCCCTAAGACATATTCAAATTACCAGATTGGATAGGACTCTTCATTTGAAATACCATATGGATGCTATGCACCTCCAGAGCTCCTTTAGTTGGGTCTTTGGACATGTTCTTCAGCTTCGTCCATTCTATAGTATTGTATAGCAATCATGTTTATATGCAGTGGTTACGTGGATTTGAGAGGAATGTTTAGCCTCTCGTTTGCATTCTGTCTTCATTATTATAATTTTTATAAATAATAAAAACTGAAATTCTTGACAGTACCCTCATCTTGGGGTTTATTTTTTTACAACTTCCCCATCACTATTTTTGTGTGTTTCTTCTTTTCTATACTATTAACTCAGCCACCTCTTTCTATCCCTTCTGAACAACTACCAGATATATCTCATCTTGAGAAAGCATCCAATGTTCTTGTTTCAGTTATTGAAATAATTAGATACTTGATAAGAGTTTAAATTCACTCAATGAAAGCAGGTGATTATTTAATGAGGATAAATTTAAATTAAATATTCAGTCTTACCTCAAACAACTATTAGAGATATGTAAGGCACATATTCTAAACTTTTACGAAGTATCAGCCCATTTTGTCCTGACATTCATGTGAAGCATATCTCATGACCCTATTTTCAAGATCAAGAAATGAGGCTAGAAGAGGTGGGTGAGGCTCCAGGATTGCACATAGTGTGCAGAGAAGGAGACAGGTTTCTAAGAGTAGTCACTGATATAAAATGAGGTCACATAGATTAGCTAATGACTGGACCTCCCACCGCTCTCTGCAGGTCTGAAGAGCAAGCATTGGGTTAGCTTACATATACTCACAAGGAATGTCCCTGTATCCGATCTCCAAAGCATGAAAGTAATTCATAAATTCCCTAACCGGGATTTTAAAGGCCTCAAAGAGACCCATGTCTTCAAACAGTCTGTATGATACCTGCAAAAAAAGAAAACAAGCCCTTGTAAGACATCACTCATGATGCTAGAGATGGTGAAAGGTCAGAGTGTACAACCATCAACCACACTGATGTGCTCCCAGTAGAGATACTCCTATTGGGAATATTAAACACACTGAAAATTTCCGTGTACTGAGATTGTGGACTTTTTCACCATTGGGACTATGCCATCTGTATTTAAGATAATTATTGCACATAAATCCCACAGACATCCAGGAAACCAAGAAAAAAAAAAAACAGTATAACTAAGAACCATGAACTGGGATCTTAAATTGGATGATGAATGAACACTTTAATACACATGTGCTAAGCTAGGCAACTGCCAACTGCAATCCCAGCACATGGAAGGATATGACTCTTTATGGCTTTGAGTTCAATGCTAGACACAAGAGTTCTTCCTATTACTCTCATTATCGTTGTTTTAGCCAATATTTGAGTTCTTACATAAAAGCTCTATGAAAGTTGACAGTGCATGTTGCATCAACAATAGTTCCAGTAACAATAGCAATGGTGCAGATACACATAGCAGCAAATGAGACGTGCACCCTAATCAATCAGCACACACTAATTATTTATAGATAGTTCTCAGAGTACCTTTTGAGACTGGTACTATGAATTCCCAATATTTGATAATAGGAGATGCTGAAAACAGAGAAGTTGAACAACTTGCAGGGGATCACCCAGTTAGTATGGAACAGCCAGAATACAAACTGTGCATGTTAGTTTTAGAGTTTGCAGTCATAATTGCTACAAACCCTACAACCACAATTTGGAAATCAAAGTGATTAGAACTTCAAATCCTTAGAGTTTCAAATGTATATATAAAATTAGGTCTCACAATGTAGCCCTGGCTAGCCTGGAACTTAATATTAGTTCAGGCTGGCCCCCAACTCAAAGAAATTGACCTACCTTTTTCTCCCAAGTCCTAGGATTAAAAACATGTGGCATCATGCCTATAGCCTTACTATAAAGCTTAAAACCTTTCAAAGAGGAACTAAGGGTTAAGACTATAGTAGACTACTTTAGAGTCAGATTTTACGAGAGGACATTGATATCGATCTATCAAAATTAACCACCTAGTATTTCACAGATACCATCATTCCAAATTCATAAATATAGGATCATGAACTGGGAAAAATGTGTTCACTAAAAAGGTAAATATAATTTAAAAAATCTAAAGGCTGGAGAGAAGGCTCAGTGGTTAAAAGAACTGACTGTACTTGCAGAGGACCAAGGATCACCTTCTGGTGTCCATGGTATTTCACAACCATCTGAAACTCCAATTCCAGGAGACCTAAGGCCCTCTTCTTGCCTCCACAGGCACCAGGCATGCATGTGGGGCACAGACATACATGCAGGAAAAGTACTAATATGCATAAATAAAATAAACAAATTGACTTTTTGCTGAAAATAAAATAAACATGTAAAACATTTAGGGGCAAAGAATTCAACAAGGCTAGAAGCTGTGGCCACCACACATATAGCTCTTCAAAAACCTGCTTGAAGTGAGACTAGGCCCTTTGAAGTCTCAGACAAAAGGTGATTCTTGGTAAGCCCATGCTAATTGATTTTTGTTCGGCCCATACTAATTAATTTCAGTTGTCCTAACACCTCACTAAAAGTGTTGTGGAAGCCATGGAAACTTTTCCATAATAAGAACTTTGTGATTCCTAAACTCAAAAGCAGCATCTCAGAAAGGTCCATGGAGTAAGGTAAATACTAACAGAGAGAGATACAAAAAGCATATCTTGTTGGATGACATGTACGTGGACATACAAAAGATATGTAGGGACCTTTAAATCTATTAAATACCCTAAATAGTCCAAAAAATCTACTGGTATCCATGATTCATAAACAGATGGGACATAGCTGAGTGTGTTGTTCATGGGTAGAGTCCAAGCTTCGCAAAGCAGATTCAACCGCTAGCAAAACACCAATAAAAAAGGTCACTCATACACCTACCTCTGAGACCATCAAGGGACACCAGGAATTAGTAGTAGTATTGCTATATTGTCACTGTGCTGAAAAGGTAAGCCATCAAGGTCACTTTGACAGGTGGTCATACTTTCTATTTGGAGGGTTGGATGATGCTGTGAGTGAGTGTGTTCTATGTGTCGCTGGGATGTAGCTGAATGTAAAGAACATGGACTTCTAAGTGGCCCTTGATCCCACTGAAACCATTTTGGATGTGTGTTGCTTTGCCACTTTTGACGTAGAGATTTACATAGCCAATGGTGACCTCAAATTTACCATAGTCAACACTTTTCAAGGGTGCTGTGATATTTACTCATATGCATATTTTAAATATATACTGATATACCATAGTATCACCCCTTGGATTATAAATATAATTTTTAGTTATTTACTTTAATTTTATGTGTATAAGTGCTTGGCTACATTTATACATGTACACCATATGTGTACCTGGTGCCTAGAGTGTCAAGAAGAGGACACTTAGCTTGAATTTTTGAAAAAAAAAACATGTTTAAGCATCCTATTTCCATATGTTTCCTTTCCACTTCTACCAAACAACCAGTACTTTAATGGGGAAGTCTTGAGGGAGTCTCTCTTCAGAGATAAGACTAACACATTTTTCATGCACCCCGCCACCACCAATCTGTATTTCTGGTAATGATAGAGATGGTTTCAAACACATGAAATTCTGATGTTTCACATGCCAGTGGGGGAGATACATATTTCTACATAGTATCTTATTTTTGATGAAGCCTAAGCACTGTGATACTCAGAAGTTAAAGTGATAGTTGAAAGATATAAGCTTAAGGATCAATTCATCGTAAACAGGAGTTTACTTTCTGGGGCTAGGCCAGCTTCTTTTTGGCTCAATTCTATGAATTTAGGTCACTCATCCATCTTGCTAATCTATTTTTGCCTCTGTTTCCTTTGTTTAAAAAATACATAACATCTTAACTGTACGCTGCAACACTCAATTGGAATTCCAGTTGTTTTTGGTCAGCATATAGCCATAAAACCTACCACGTGTTCTATGATAAAATTTCAATTCTTTCTGCACGCCTGCCCACAAGTGTTGAGACTGTACAGATTAGCAACAAACTGACTGTTTCCTTCTGTGTTTCATGTCATCTGCTCAAATAAATTGCTTACCTGGCTCAGAATACGGCCACATTTTCTTCCTATATTTTCCACTAAATCAAAAATCGGAAAATTCCAGGTGTTTAACTGATCCATAATTGAGTCCAGGTTATCCATGACTAGGGGTTCAGGAGCAAGAATTGGTTTGTCCTGTAATAGAGATAAATATGTTTGAACCACATATAGCTTTTCTATTAAAACAATCATCATGTTAGTAAATTCAATAAATAACTGTGTCTCTCAGAAATAAATGACCATGAATCTTAAAATCAGTAAACAAACAGAAAGAAGAGGAAGAGGAAAAGGAGAAGGAGAAGGGGAAGAAAGAAGAAGAAGAAGAAGAAGAAGAAGGAGGAGGAGGAGGAGGAGGAGGAGGAGGAGGAGGAGNAAGAAGAAGAAGAAGAAGAAGAAGAAGAAGAAGAAGAAGAAGAAGAAGAAGAAGAAGAAGAAGAAGAAGAAGAAGAAGAAGAAGAAGAAGAAGAAAACATGAGCCCAGAGTAAAGAGGCCAGTATTGAACACAGTTCCATTGACATTTATGTAGCCTGTTACCTGCATGTTCCTCTTTCACACACAGCCCAGACTAACAGATATTTCTCTCCAATGTTAGCTTTCCTACTTTTGCAGCAATTTGCAAGACTTTAATGAAGATTGAGGGACCTCAGAAAACTCTGATGCTATCTCTAAACTTCCTTCTCTCTATACTTTAGTAAACGTGTCTGAGATGCGAGCCTGACTTATGTTGGATCCTTGACAGAAATGCATGCAGTGGAAAAAGATTTTGCTCCTCCAGTTTAATTGCATTTATAGTTGAGCTGTTCAGATCAGCATTAATTCTGGAGAATGACAGCTGGTATATCTTTCAGTAATGCAATTTTATCACTGAGATCTGCTCTCTACTAAATAACTTGCTCTATGTAAATGTAAGGGCAGTCAATGTGCTAAGTGTCCAAAATCAGGGCACTCATTTTCCCACCACAAGTATTTTATAAAGTAAAGAGAATAAAACATTGAAAAAATTTGACTAAAAAACTAGTTTGAATGTACAAATAGCAAAACATGATTAAAGAAAATGCTAAGGGCAGCAGCTAATGATTATAGACAAGTCAACAACTCCCTGCCCTTGATAGCCAAGCTTAACCTCGCTCAAATATACACCAATGAGTGTCTTTAAACAAGATAAGTCACGATCAAAGGAACTTTTAGAATCAGTACAAACCTGATCGAATACAACAAGAAAAACAATACTTGTTCACTTTCTAATCAAGGGGATATCAAAGATAAAACATAAGATTCCTTAAGAAAAATTCGTCAACCAATCAATTTCTCTTTATAAACTATTAAATATTATATTATCATGTAATATTATTAGTTTATTAATTTTTCTTGTATTTGTTCATGGTTTTCTACTGCATTTTTTGTATTTATATGTAAAGATGAATACTTTGGACTGGAGAGATAGTTTTGTCAGTAAAAATCTTGCTATGCAAGCATGGAAAATGAGTTTTATCCATAAAATCTACTTTAAAAAAACTCAGTGTGATTGATGGAGGTCATCTGTGATGTCAAAACTGGGGACATAGAGAAAGGTGGTCCCTAGGGCTCACTGGCCATCCATCCAAGCCCACTTGTTGAGCTCCAAACCAATGAGAGACCTGTCTCAAAATAAAGCAGATGGAGCTTGAATAAAGACATCTAAGGTTGTTGTCTAGGCTTACCATGTGTACTTTCCTGCATGTGCACTTATAGACACACACTCACACCACATACCACATGCAGACTGACATACACAGATGATGTGGGATGGCCCTTCTACATGCTGTGAATATATCTTATTACCATTGGTTAATAAAAAATCTGTTTTGGCCAATAGCCAGGCAGAATAGAGCCAGGTAGAAAATCCAAGCAAAGAGATGAGAGAAAGAAGGCAGAGTTGGGGAGATGCCAGCAGCCACCGGAGAAGGAAGATGTGAGATAGCAATCCACAAGCCTCGTGGTAAAATATAAACTAATAGAATTGGTTAATTTAAATTGTAGAAGCTAGTTAATATTAAGCCTGAACTAATAGGTCAAACAGTTTGTAATTAATATTAAGCCTCTGAGTAGATATTTGGGAACTGGTAGGTGGGAGAGAAACCTCCAGTTACAAATGGCACTAAATGCGAGGCATGAACTCATGACCCTGAGATTAAGAGTCACAGCCTCTACCAACTGAGTTCGGAAGTAAGTTATACAGAACATTTATACATTTCACTACCAAATCAGAGAATCATGAAGAACCCAATATTCTCAGAGAGAGGAAGATTATAACAATACACCCGAAGGCTATAGACATATGGATCCAAACTGATGCAACTATATAAATCTAATGACAACAGAATCTTTCTCTAAGTCAGTATCTGCAACAGAAGCAAATTCTCATGGAAATTAATGAGTTTAGTGATGTGGGGCTACCAGAAAGATCATGGTCTGGGAAGTATAGGTGCCACAAGCCGATGCTTTCCTCGGTGGCTCTCTCTGGCATTCGACCTCCTCTTCATTTTGCAAAATGTCACTGCTGTCACTGTTGTTATTGGTCTCATAATCAGAGGTAACTTGGGAAGTGTCATCTGCAATGGAAAGAGAAGAGCCTGTTATAAGAGACCTGTGATGGGGAAGGGGACACAAGGAAGTATGTCCTCCTGGACCACATCAGCATATGATGAAATATTTAGGGAGACTGCTTTCACGGATTTATACAGCAAAAACATAGAATAAAAGGGAGGAAAAATATAGTTTCAAGGTTTATTTTAGTTTTGACTATGTGTATGCAGCGTGTCTGTGTGTGCATGATTTATATGTCCACGGAGACCAGATGAAGGTGTTAGATCCCTTGGAACTGGAGTTATAGGCAGTTGCCTGCAAACTACCCAACATGGGTTCTGGGAACATAACTCAGGTTTTCTGGGAGGGTAATATATATTCCTATCTTTTGTACAATCTCTTCAGTCTCCCAAAACATTTATAATCCTATTGAATAGATGGGAATTAAGATATGTGACTTTTGTGACAGTCAGTGATCTCTCAATAGTAACTTTCAGATCAATTGTTTCCATTAATTCTATAAGTCTATATCTTTCCTCCATTACCTCCCTTTCTTCTTTATTTTCTTTCCTTTATTTATCTTTCTTTTTTTTGTAAAGGCCTCAATTATCACATTTTTTATTGAAAGAAAAAAAAAGAAATTCCCGCCTCCTCCCAGCCTCCCATTTCCTTCCCCC
>NW_026067905.1:2625969-2708751 GCF_014885135.2 Alexandromys fortis
GGATCTTGGGAGCTCAGCCCGATGCTCCTCTTTCTTTCTTTCTTTCTTTCTTTCTTTCTTTCTTTCTTTCTTTCTTTCTTTCTTTCTTTCTTTCTTTCTTTCTTTCTTTCTTTCTTTCTTTCTTTCTGGTAGTCTTTGATCCTGGGATCAAAGCAGGAACTTTACACAATAATATCAAGAACTCTACCACTGAACTACATCCCCTAATTGGATTTAAGTTTCTGTTTCCTCTATTCTTCCACTTCACTAAGTCAGAGAACAGTTGACTACACGGTAATTAAGAACTTGTGTCATGGGAATGATGCTGCTGGCACACCCAGGAGTGAGTAGCCTGCAGAGCATGAAGCAATGGCTCATACTTGAGGGTGGACAGATCTTATGTATATGGCCCAGGTCCTTGGGAATCTGGGCTTTCTCCTTCTTTTCTCTCCTTTACTATCTCTCCTTCCAGTCAGAAATTGTTAGCTGAAAATTCAACCAGAAAACACAAGTGTCTAAAGATTATGCTTCTACAGTCTTCAGGAAGAATGAGGCATTTGTAACATTATCCCAGGATCCTCTTTTCTTCCATCTTTCTAACATAATTGCTTGCAACATAAATTTAGGAACAAAGGACAGAATAAAAACATAACTGATATTTGCAGCTCCTGTCTATGGAGCAAAGGGAGAAGCTTCAGTGGAGAACACAGTACTATGAGAGTCCAGGAAGGTGGCCTGTGCCTTGTAGGGTTGTGGCATTTGAGAGCCCAGAAAGGTGGCCTGTTCTGATCTTCCCATTCTGTCTGCATCTGGGAGACTTAACAAAACATTCTAAGTCTTCAATAAGCTGCACAGTAACCACACAGGTATCTTTCCTTTGACTTCTCCTGGACCTTTGCATATTGCTACATTAGATTTTCATAGAAAAAAAAGTCAACAAATTTTATTTGAGGGTATCTACCAAGAAATGTTGACAGGTACATACAATGATTCCTGTTGGTGCCATGATCTGAAAGTTATCACTTCATAGATGTTTCATTTTCAACATTGTGTGCTCTCAGCATAGTCAAAGTGAGCCATAGAGCTATGTCAACAAAAATAATTATCACAGTAACATCACAAGCAGTAACTACTACAGTGACCCCATATTCCAATGATAAATAAATGAATAAATGATTCTGTGAGCTCAACATGTGTGGCGCCCAAAGAGGTCACAAGAGAGTATCATATTCCTGGAGCTAAAGGTTACACATGACTGTTGAGTCACCAGATGTGGATGCTGGGAATCACGCTCAAGACCTCTGGAAGGGCAATCTATGCCCCAAACTTCCAAATCATCTCTTCATCCCCCTTACATGGTTTACTTGATCTTTGCAGTGATCTTATGCTGTGGGGACTATTGTCGCTCTGCCATTCTGCAAGTGCAGGAACTAAGGTGCAAAAACTTAGATGACACGTGAGTGGAGAACAGAAGGAGGGATGGTCCAGGTTACAGCACCTATGCTCTTAACTTCAAGATATTGCCTCAAGGAAAACATATTATCATGAACAGTGGTACAATCAGTTATATCTTAGCATCTGGACTTATGATCTCATGAACATTGCTAGAACAGGCAGCCCTATAATGGACAAGGAATCAAAATGAGCCAGCATTTATGTATAGCATTTCATGTAACATACAGTGCTATTGATACATTATACAAAGGTGGATCTGATTTTAAAATAATGTACATTTTTGTGAAAAGTTCAGAAATGACAAGGAGAGTCCATGTTGAAACATTTCTATGAGTTAAATTTAGATCGTGGGTTGAGGATGATTTTTATTTCCTTATTGGTCTTTTTAAGTTTTATATTTAATTTAAATTAGCTGGAGAGATGGTTCAGTGGTTAAGAACATTTGCTGCTATTGTAAAGGAAGTTTAGTTTCTAGCACCCATATCAAGAGGCTCACAATCACCCATAACTCAACTCTAGCTACAAGAATCTGATGCCAAATTCTGGCCTACATGGGTACTACACTCATGTGTATAAACATACACACACAGACAGACAGAGAGACACAAAACACACATATACACATTTCAAAAATCAAAAATGTGAAAATTTACAAATTTGAAAAGAAAAAGCCAGGAATTCAAGTTACCTTTTTGGTCAGGAGGAAATATAAAATAAAATTACTTGAATTTGAGTAACAGAATCCAAAATGTGTATTACCTGCTCTGTTTGGTTTCTGAATGGCTGGGCCACTTCTCTCTGAGGGTCCATCAGGAGGATTCCCTTGTGGATAAGGTCTGCCACAGCTGAGAAATGTAGGGGAAAAAATCAATACCTCTGTATGTTGTAAAACACTTTTATGCACACAGTATCTCATAAACATCAACCACTCCCTGTCTTTGTCTTTCACTGCTGTACCAAAACCCCTAGACATGTACTTCAGGAGAAAAAGACTTATGCTGGCTTACAGTTTAGGGATGTCCATCCACCCTCAGAATCTCCACTGGTTTGAAGCAGAACTGAGACAACATATGAGGGCAGTGACAAGGTGTGTCTTACATCATGGCTCACAGAAGGCAAGAGAGAACCAGGGAGGGGCCAGAATTAAGGAACACTCTTTAAAGCACAACCCTAGGGACTGGCTTCTATATCTAATGAGGCTACCATACTATGCTTCAAACGTCTCCCAACCATTGATTAAGTCAGGGTCATCTAGCTCTAGCTATTTTCCAGGAGCCTCCATGTTTCATATCAAAACCACCACAACAAATACAGTAACATTTCATAGCCTTCTACTTTTGTGTCTAGTGGGAACCCACTTTGTATTACAGACAGTTGCTGATAGATGGTCTTTTTTGGTGAGTGAGCTATCAGCCAAAGCATTATAAACTTCATTTTACTCTCCTCTTCCTTCTCCTCAGTCCACATATTTACACTGAAATGCTGCAAAGTTGTTATATTATTTGGAAAAATACTGAAATAACTGCCATCGATCTGTGAAGTAATTCTGAAGGTTCTGGCACACGTCTGGCTATGATTATCTTTCCCAATGGGACACTTTTAGAGCCTCATTGTTCCATTCATTTCTTGGAGTCAGGATACTCAATTTCTAATCATATTTTTAATAAAAGACAGCAAACGTTAAAATAGAATGTTGGATTTTTTTTCCCAAAATAAATTTTTCCAGAGTATTTTCAGTCATCCTTTAAGGCCTTAAGGAAATGAACAAAGTAGGGGGACATTGTGGAAAAAGGTGGGGGACATTGTGGGAAAAGGTGAATGACTATAAACACTGTTGTTTGAACAAAAACTGAGTCAATGCAATCTGTGGACAACCAAGGTGGTGGAAGTTGGCAGAGAAGTGAATGAAGTGAATATACCACATAGAGGTGGGTATAAAGGAGAATCTGTATGCTTTCTCAACAACTATTTGACTATTTTTCAAGTCAAAAGGTAATCCCACAAACTCTCCTGAGACCCCAACTAGCTCCTGCTTTATTATTTTGTTTAACTACTTCATGATTAGATTTTAATCTTCTATTTTGTGTCTGAGCTCTTATGCATAATATAAAAAAAATCTCAGGAGAACATTTTTGTCTCATGGTGACTTAACACAATGGCCCAGAATAAAGGGGGATGAAATTAATATCTAATGTTGAATTTCTAAATGTTTCATCATTTTCTCAACTGTACACACAGTAAAATATTTCTGAGTTACAGTATACCATCATACCAAGTAAATTTATTTTTCAACCCTGAAATATAAACAGAAAAGCATTATATGGGATTTATTTTAATGAGGAAAATCCATCCCTTTTCCTTAGGAAATCAAAAGAAAAGAAGAAAAGAAATAAAAAGTGCATGCTAACTTATGACACCTAATCGTGTGTGAAAGCTTATCAATGTGAAGGGTTTTCATTGCCTGACAATACCTAAGAGGACTCTTTAAGTTACTAGTTCAAATAAAGTAGTTCCTGTCCAAAAAATAAAAAACCCAAAACAAAAAAATCCCAGCTTGTTGCAAAGGCATTATAATGGCCAAGAGATTAGGGTTCAATGCCAAGTCTTTCGAGTTCAGCAAGGGAAACCACAATAGTTAGTAGTGTGTTTCTGGAGCATTCTGTGACTACATGGGTGGCTGCCTTAAAGGGATAATAAAACCTGGTTTGAATTATAGATTTATAAAGCCCAAACAAATAAAATGCACACTACTGGATTTCTAAACATCACTGAACAAGGAGACAGAGAAATCCCCTCGGGTTTTTTCTTCACTCTCATTATTAAAACTCTGTGACATTCTTCCCTCTAAAAACAACCAATATGATCTTGGTGGGGTGAAGCAGGGCAAGCTGTAGAGCTTTCCTGAACACCCCACGCTTTTCTTTCAGATGATTATTTCTCACAAGTCTTGAGGGAGGGAGAACCCCTTGGAGAAGCTAGAAGCAGATGTTCTTAACCCAAATCACTCTGCTGGACTTTATCCTGGCTCAGGGTACAGAACAAAGAACAATGCTTCCCTCAGCAAGCCTGTTGAATGGCAGATGCCCGAACAATTACAGGGTGTTAACCTAAGGGAATTGGTGATGGGGGTCCAGTGAACTCAGAGAACTCTCAGACATGAAACAGACCAAGAGCACCTCAGAGCTTTTGGCACAGTGAAGCAGCATGTCTTGGTCTCTGGCTGCACAACAGCACTGGGAAGAAGACCGTGTGGATGGAAAGCCCACAGAACTCATTTTTAGTTAGAACGCTGGCATGGGGAAAGCTTGAGTACTAGGATAGAATTTTACTCTGATCTTCACCAACAATCAATGTTGGGAATTTTTTTCCTATATTAACACAGTTATAGAGAGAAAAGAAGTAGACATAAAGATGTTAAAATGAACTATGTTTATTTATCTTAGGGCAGTCAAGTTTTGACAAGGAGCAATCCCTAGGTGTTATGTGTTCAAGTCTTGCTCAGTAGGCTGTGGTGTTGTCAAGAGCTGGGGGATCCTTTAAAAGCTGGGCCTTATGGGGAAGAACATAGGCCATGAGGGGGGTTCAAATGGATATCAGGCCCCACAATCTCTCTTCTCTCTGCCTTCACTTTCTTCAACAACAAAGTGTCCTCAGTTGGGATTCTGCTTTGCCACAAGCCCCTAACAACAGGATCAAGAAACCACCACTGAGTGAATCCTCTAAAGCTGTAAGTAGAAACAGACCATTCTTTCTTGATCTCAAGTATCCTTCCACAGTGATAATATATGGGGTTTACAGACAAGCTACAAGCAAATGAAACCTGTGAAGCTTAGTATCAGCTGTTAGTTATTACAGAGAGTATGCTAATAAAAATGAGACACAAGAAAGCTTTGTGCTGCTATGCTAATACATTCAAATAGTCATCTTCATTAACTGAAGACAATAACATTTTTAAAGGCATTCTCAGAATTGTGCTTAAAACACTTGCCCTTTTCTACTTAAAAAAATACTTACTACTAGGGAGTGGAGAAATGGCCCAGTGCTTAAGAGTGCTAGCTGTTCTCCCAGAGGACCTGGGTCTGATTTCCAGCACCCACATGGTAGCTCACAACTATCCCTAACTACAGTCTCAGCCAATCTGTCACCATCCTCTGGCCTCGTAGGATACCCCATACAGATATACACAGGCAAAATACACATATACATAAAAATAAGTAAAGCCTTAAAAAATATTTAACGCTTTAAGATCAACTATCCAAAAAGAAGATATTGCTGGACAACAACAAAAATATGTTTTATCAGTAATTGGAGGTGTTTCCTCTTTATGCATAATGATGGTAAAGAAAAACACATTAAGGTCTTCTTAATCATCCATTGATAATACTTGGTAATTCAGTTTCCCTCCCTCCCTTCTTTCCCTCTTTCCTTCCTTTATTTATGAGAAATGGTTTCCTAGGTTATAGCCCAGGCTGGCTTCAAACTCACTGTGTAGTTCAAGCTGTCTCTGAACTCCCAGCTATCTTTCTGAGCGCTAGGGTTATAAGCTTGCATCCCTAGGATCAGTGTGTAATTCTTCTTCATTGTGATGCAAGAAGAGATTCTTTGTCTAATTTCATTCAGGGAACCATTTGAGTCAAGCCATAATGTATTATGTGTTATTAGTTCATTTTGGAAGAGTTAAAAAATTAAATACTTAAGTTTCAGGTAAAATGCCTTAAAAATCAGTATAAAATAGTCACAGGATAACATGTAAAAACATTCCAATAAAACAATCAATTACATCAAATATCTTGATGAAAATTTAAATAATATATTTTATTATTTTTATTTCAAAAATTTAAACTTTCATGTTTATCTACATGTATGTGTCTGTACGTGGTATGTTCACATGAATGCAGGTAACCCTGAAAGGCAGAAGAAGGCATCAGATCCCCAAGAGGTAGGGTTATAGGTGGTTGTCAGCCATCTGATGTGGGTGCTAGGACCCAACAAAGGTTCTCTGTAAGTGTAGCAAGCATTCTTAAACCTTGAACCACATCCTCAGCCTACAAAACACACATTTTTATCCATCACCCAACAGTATATATAACCAAATATATACAGCTAATTATTTTGCACTCTCTCCCAAAGCTCTGGTCAGACTGAATGGAAAATGAAGCTTCTATTTATAGAGAGCCATAGAAAATCTGAATTGCTATTATAGCCTCAAACATAACATCACACTATCCTATTCTTCTGTTACCAGTACACAGTTCTTACCTGCTACATACGACAGGTGGAGGCAGGATCTGAGGGGACAGGTCAGGGGCACTTTGGGTGTAAGTTAAGGCCCTGTGAGATCCAGGGCCCCGCTTGGCAGTTATTTCAGGGGATTCTGGAAACTGTGCTGAAGTGACATTACCAACGGGACTCCGGGCAGGTGACCCTTGAGGAGGCGAGGACGAGGGTGAGGGTACAGGTGAAATTTCAGCAAGGCTACCTGAAAGAGAAATAGAGTAAGTCTGACATTCAACAGTGCAGGCATGTCTTTCCTTCCTGTCGTCTTCACCCTGTATACATACAAGGAGTAGCCACCAACTTCATGCTCAGCCGCAGATCTGGTCTTATCTTCATGCCAGTATCTGGAGACAGGACATGTACCTGGGGTGTCTCCACGGCATGAAAGTAGGACCAGTAACTCATCCTGAGGAATTGGTGGCCCACCCACTGAATCCATAGTGGCCTGAAGTAACCCCAGGGCAGGAGGATATTTTTTTCCCCACTTTTGTTTCGCTCTTGTCTCCCTAACTTGGAAATAACACTTAAAAATTTTCTCATGTGTCTGAAAAATTTCCAGCTGGAACACAACTCACTACTTAAAAAAAAAAAAAAAACTTTAAAAAAACTTTTATTTATGTGCATGTGTGTTTGCCACATGAGTTTGTGTACTACTGGTGCAGGAGCCTATGGAGGCCAGAAGATGGCACCAGATCCCCTGGAACTGAAGTTCTTTAGATGATTTTTGAGTCATCATATGGGCGCTGTGATTCAAACTAACCAGGTTCTCTGTAAGAATAGCAAGTGCTTTTAATCACTGGGCCATTTCTGCAGCGGTCGGATTAATAATCACCAAAGATAATAGGTATTTGAACAAGTTTAATAACAAAACCAGACTCACGAAACCAAGGTTCCAGCGGAGTAGCCGGCGGAGACAGGAGAGAAAGGGAAGGGGCGCGCAGCCTCTGCCCGCCCAATATATCAGTAAACATACGCCCGAGGGCAGCCCGCCCCCAAGGGGAGGGCTTATCCCTACACATTTCTACAGCCTCATTATTGCTTTTAAGTTTCATCTACAGCACACAGCGGCAGGCATTGGATGTTTAAAATATGCAAGTGAAAATGATAATTTGGGGGAGGCAATTAGACTTCTTAACTATTCTCACACTCAGTGAAATGAACATTTCTACGTGAAAATGCACTCTGAGAAAAGTGCGTTTGAAGAGAATATTAAAACATGTGATACATCCTGCACAAATACACAGCAGACCTAAAACGTGAACTTCAAAATTGAGCGTTTGTACGAGCCTCGCCATGTTTACAGTTATGCTACAGTGTGAGGTCTGTTTAGAGCACTGGCTTGGATTTCTAGAATGCTCAGTCTGTAAGACAAGGCTAATGCCTTTTGAAGTTGCATTCTCCCAAATACAGAGAAGGCAAAGCACAAGTAAAATTGGGGGTTGGGGGAGATGAATGAGTTTCAAGTCATTCACAGGTCTCTGCTCATCCCCTCTCAGGGGAAACTGCTAGCCCTGGGTATCACATCCTTAGCTAGTGTGTGTAGGTAACAGGCTGGTTCAAGGTGCCCTTGTGTCCAAAATTTAGTTAATCAAGTTTGACTTTTCCCCATGAAAGTTTTCTGCTTCATGAAGTAGACTACCATAGATTGTAGAAGGGTCTTCTTGGCTTCCTTTTGATGCTTTTGTTAGGTTCCTGAGATGAGAGGAACCCTGTAGTCTACTTCTGTGTTGCTTCCTGACCAGCAGAACAATCCCTCACACTTGTACTTAAGAAACGAAACTACCTTGACCCAGAGAGAGTAACTAAACATGTTGCCAGGGTTAGGAAGAGCTAGTAAGAGTGGGAACATGGAGGCAAGGTAGGAGCTGGTCTGATTGGGCTTTTTTTTATTAATTTATTTATTTCATATCCTGATCACAGTTTCCCCTCACTCCACTCCTCCCATTCCCTCCCCAGCTCCCCTTTTTCTCACCTCCCATCCACTCCTCCTCTGTTTCTGTTCAGGAGAGGTCAAGTCTCCCATGGATACCCATAAGACATAGCATATCAAATTGCAGAAAGACTAAACACATCCCAATGTATTAAAGTTGGGAAAGGCAACCCAGTATGAGGAATAGGGTCCCAAAAGCAAAAAAAAAAAAAAAAAAAAAATTGATTCTATCGTAGGTCTCTAAGCCAGGACTCTGATTGGGCTTTAAAGACACCTGACAAAGGCTGAACAGCTGTGCTTTAAAACATAAGCCTAAACATCAGCATTGCTGTAGATACTGGCTCCAACATTTTGACAGCACATTATGAGATTTGGGGATACCTTTATACTATTTTTGTTTCTTTAACCTTTTGGGGTATACATGTTCATGTCTGTACATGAGCATATGAAGGTTTGGGGGCAAATATGCACTGCACTGTCTTTGCCAATGCTTTTCATCTTGATTTTGGGGACAGAGTCTCTCAGTGAACCTGGAGCTCACTGATACTTCTAGGCTGTCTCTTCCCTCTTCCTCCACAGTGCTGGGATGTCAGGCTTGCCTCAGTCTATCTTTTTTTTTTGTTTGTTTTGTTTTTCAAGACAGGGTTTCTCTGTAGATTTGGTGCCTGTCCCGGAACTAGCTCTTGTAGAGCAGGCTGGCCTCGAACTCCCAGAGATCCGCCTGCCTCTGCCTCCCGAGTGCTGGGATTAAAGGCGTGCGCCACCACCACCCGGCTTGCCTCAGTCTATCTTGAGTCAAACACTTTACCAACCCCAACCCCATTTAAAGTCTTTTTTTTTTTTTTTAACCAGACCATTAGTTCAAAACCCTCTGGGAAACTTCTCCATTTCTATCTAGACACAAATGTATTTTTCGAGGGCAATTTGTGAGAAGACTGATTTTGTTTCAGTAGCTGGGAGTTGTTTGCTGTAGGGACATGGGGGTTCATTGTTAAATACACATTTTTAAATACACACAGCCATTAGGGTTCTGGGAACTCAGCGATTAACTAAATTTAAAATAACAAGCAGACTCGGAGGCTCCTGGGACGAACTGTTAAAAGAATGTGCAGCAGAGAAGCTGAGACTTAGGGGGCAGGGTGGTGGAGGAGAATAGATGGAGAGATGAGTGATCAAACACAGGCAGTGTTTCTTAATGCTTGACTGGGGAGGACTTCCGATTCCTGAGTTTTGTGGATTTGGGAATACTAACACCAGCTTCAATAGCTGAGCAACTCTAATGCAAATCTGGCAACTCAGGATGTTCCAATTTAGATTCCGGATTAGGATTTCTCAGTCTGTAATCATTAAATACCATTTTACTTTAGAAAGGAGGAAATAAAGTATTGTAGGTATAGAAAAGGGATTTCCTCAGGAAAATTAGAAATAACCTTCTTTGCAAGATAGAAATAAAGATGGAAAAGAAGGAAGGAATTATAAGATGCTTTAAGGGCCTTCAATCTAAAGTTTAGAAGGAAGATATCTAATTTAGCATTTACACACTCACACACACACACACACACACGACCTGAATGAGGTAAACCTGCATACTTTTTATATATTTATCTTCATTTTTTAATTGAGTAATTTTAAGAGACTCCAGGAATAAGACACAGATCGTGAAATACAAGTCCCATAACAATTTAAATTATCTTGATACGAAACACTTAAAATATTGATAGGCAACAAATAAATAATATAACTTTTAAAGAGCCTAAAATTCTGACTTATTTGAGTAACCTAGCCTTTGTCTCCTTGTACGCTTGTTCCTAAGAGCCTGAGAAAATGTGCTTCACAGCGCAGAGGCGACCAAAGGGAGGAATACTGCCCAGGAATTCTTTAAGGAAACCCATTTGCTTTTCATTGTAAAATCTCCCAGTTTAACTTTAATTGAGCATGAAAGAAACTAGGCTGAAGAGATAATCCAGCAGCTAATAGCATTCACTGTTCCTTTGGGGACCTAAATTAAGTTCCTAGCGCCTATACCAGGAGGCTCCCAAGCAGCAGTATCTGCCATTCTGGAGGATCTGGCATTCTTTTCTGGCCTCTTCGAGGACCTGCATACAGGTGTACATATACACACAAACACATGAACACACATGTACATAAACAGAAACTAAATAAATCTTAAAAAAAAGAAACCATCTTTTCTGACAAATTCATGCCTCTGTACCAATGTTTTAGTAAGAACAATACAAAAGAAAAAAACTCACCATCATATAAAGATTTTTTAAGTCTAGCTTAGGAATGTAAGACATCTGGATTCACCACAAAATAAAGCCCAGACTTACAAGACCTTAGCCGAGGATTACTACATAAGCAGCAATTATGAATCAGAAGAATTTGGAAGCTGAATGATATAACAGAAGTTCCCCATTTTTAGTGACTCATACTAGAAGGACAAGATTTAACATTCAAATCAGGGGCTCTAGAGATGCTCAGGGGTTAGGAATGTGGCTGCTCTTCTGTGGGACCCTGGTTAGGTCCTAGCACCCACATGGCAGCTCACAATGAACTGTAACTCTAGTTCAAGGGTGTCTGATGGATGATCTTTACTGACCTTTGCTGACACTGTACACATATGGTGCACATACATACATACAAACACTCATATAAGTTAAAAATGCAAATTAGCCTTAACTCTCCTGTTGTTATGCTTTCATCAGAGGACTCCTGTGTGATCTGATCCATGTATCTTTGTTTTTTATTGGTTGGTAAAGATTACTTATGTTTCAGGCATTTCAAAGGAATGCTGACTGAGGGAGCTGGGAACATACTTCTCACTTGGTTTGTGAAAAGAACAGATTCCATACATCTGATTTATACAAAGAACATATCTTCCCTCCACTCTGGGCTCAGATAATTCATTCTCAGTGTACTGACCCGTGGGCACCTCGAGGCTCAGGGCTCTTACATTCCTCCTCACACCTCCTGGGATCCCATATCCTTACCCTCTTCCATACAAAAGATCTTCTCCAGCCTCTTCATTCATGATTTATTGGAAAGTAGTTGGTAAAAAAATCAATTGCATCAAACACAGTTGGGTATTTGCTTAGCTGGGGCAGCCAAAGTCCATGACATCAATGCAAGGACAATAAGGTTTCAAAACTGAGGTGGAGGCTTGTGGAACACAAGTGATACTGCTCCTCGGTAGAAAGAAACCATTGTGGGCAGAAGGGGGTAGGTGGTAGAAAGTGGGAGAGAAGAAACCAAATTGGGCAGTGGTGGCGCACGCCTTTAATCCCAGCATTTGGGGGGCATCTGAGTTCAGTGCCATCTTGGTCTGCATAGTGAGTTCCCCAACAGGTAGGGCTACACATTGAAAATCTATCTCAAAACAACAAAAAAAATTAAATAAAATAAAAACAAAACGTTAAGATAGAAGAAAGGGATGAGCAATCAGAACTAAATGTATGAAAATGCTATGAACAAACCTGCTGCTTAGTGCTAATCAAATCAAATGAAAACATACAAAACCAGAAGAACCTAACCGACCAGGGAGAACAGGAATCTAGGTTCATCTGATTCTTAATACATTTCTACATATTGGCAGAATTGTTAGTGATTGATTTGCATTTGGATATTTATGGATGAATATATACGGATGTTACAAAATCCTCATTCTGTGATGATAGCAACCTAAGTACACCTCAATACAAAGTTCCTTCCAAATAATTACGACAGGAAGACATCAAGCCCTTGCTGACAGCAGTGACAGACTGTCACACTTGGGACTGATTTTTACCATTGGCCCTTGGGGCATGCTGAGTGGATGTTTTTCTTGAGTTTTGTTAGACAGTAAGTAAGACACAGGGAGTAAGATGCAGGGGCATGTCAGCCACAAAATGTAGATTAAAAGCGATTTGACTTTAAATTACATGTATGTGAGTCTGTCTGTGTACATGACATGTATGTGCATCCAGAGGACAAAAGAGTGCATTGGATTCTTTGAAGCTGGAGTTACAGGTGACTGGTAGCCACTTTCTATGCCTCTGGGAACATAATTCCTATCCAGCTTTGGGGGGCTTTTTCTGTTCAGATCTTCAGGTTTGGCAATGGATATGCTGAGCCATGTTGCAGGACCAATTTTTAGCTTTTTTAATCTAACCAGTTAGGCTATTTAATAATTGTAACTTTGGCCACTCAACTGAGAGACCACATGCTTTCATTACCTTGTACCCAGCCACATTACTCTAATTCTAAACCATATCAATTAATTGATCTTGATTCTTTATTCTTTTTTACTCTGAAAACAAGAAGATAAAAAGGAAGGGCCAAAGATGAATTCTAGGCCTCGGACAAGGTATTTCACTTTTCTGTCTCTTGATTTCCTCCTTTGAGCTCTCTTGTTCATCAATAACAACAGCACTCAAAGATCACAGAGAAAATAAACATTCCTTTTTTGTGCTTTTGATGGGTGTGTGGTGTTTATGCCTGTGGTATATGTGTGTGTGTTGTGTATGTAGTATGTGTGTAGTATGTGTATATATATTTGTGGTGTTGTATGGTGATATGTGTGTGCATGGACAGTGTATTTGCACATATGTGTGTTGATTTCCTTGCTCCTCATGCACATTAATGAGGAGGCCAAGAGAGGGTGTGTATTTGTGTTTGTCTCATGGCATCTCAGCTAATCAACAGTCTCCATCATCTTGCAGTATCTGGTCCTAGTAAGCTTCAAGTCTATTTCTTAGTTCACTAATGATATTCACTTTACAAAGCTTAACAAACCTCTCCATAACTCGAAGGACCATAATATGTGCAGGAGAGTCAGACTGTCTTTAAAGGTTTCTTTCAAACAAACATATTGGTTTGAAATAAATGTTTCTTTCAATACAAATAAACTTGAACTCTGGGAGAATGTATGTTTCTACACTGAGCAGTAGAGATTTTACGCAGATTGAGTGACGATTTCAAGAGGGGGTACCAAGTGGGAAGTGAATAAACAGAAGCAGATGAGCAACCAGAAGTCCTTCCCTAAGTCCTATCTATGTCTTAATGCCATGTTTGCCTTTCAAGGCATGTCCTAGAATATCAGTGGAATGTGGGCAACTTTCAAATGGTTCACATATAAATGTCACCATTTTAAGGATGTTTGGTCTGCCTCTGCCTGTTATATGCCAATTCATAATAAACCTATCTTTGCATCCTTAAGAACAGATAGAAAAGATGAGAAGGAAGGGGGAGGGAGGGAGGGAGATAATGAAGATGAGAGGGAGGGAAGCCAGCAGGAATAGAAATATCAAGGGGGAGGAAGGAAAAGGAAAACAAAAGAATAGGGGAGGAGGAGGGAAGTAGGGGAAGAGGGAGGAAGGTCAATGCAGAGATGCAGATTGGAGAAATTAGGTTCCCAGAAGATGGCCAGAGTAGGTGAACCACAATCCTGACAGCCTTTCCCCATCAAAGCTCAATCTACTGCCTGTTGGCACAGAGAAGGCTACAAATCTGAGCAGAGGACCCAGCTACCACAGAGGCTGCCAGCAGAGCTTTTAGTAATGTCATGGGGGTGATGACATGGATCTTGGAGCTCACAGCTGCCATGGCAGCCAGACTTGCATGTCCAATAACACAGTGAGAGAAGAGGGTTCTCCTTGAGCCAAGACTCAAATTCTTAAGCAGCTGAAGACAGAAGGTTCAGAAACTGAAGCAGAAAGTAACTGAAAACCCCAAGAAGAATTTCTACAATGCCATGAAACAAACATTCACTGTTTGTACTACTCTAGAGGAAGAGGTCAAAGGAGCAGCCAAGGCCCTCGCCTGGATTCTGAAAGGGAAACTCAGAGACAAATGTAATAAAGTGGTGTGCACAAGCCGTAAGTGTGTGTGTGTGTGCACGCACATACATGCCGTGTCTAGGGACGCCAGAAGTGGGATCCCCTGGAGGCTAGAGTTAACGTGGTTTCCTGACATGAGTAGAGGGAAGCAAACTCCCATCCTCTGCAAAAGCAGAGAGCCCTCTTAACCACTCTCCAGTTCCAAGGCCTTGAACACTCGATCCTCCTGCATCAGTCTTCTGAATGCTGGAAACATAATTGTATCTCAGCAAACCCGATTTACAGATCCCAGCACGAACCTGAACTTAGATTAAGCGAGGTGAATCTCCCAATTCCTTCCACTTTCCCAACTAAAATCTTATTATTCATTTTAATGCCATAGTTCATTACCACAATGTACATGTAGAAAACAGGACTGTACACCTGGAGTGTGCATTGCTTACCTGGCCTGTTTTGTTTCTTAGCTTTTACATGGTTAGCTGCAGAGACGGCATAGGATGAAGTGAAGGATCTGCTCTTGGTGAGAGTAGTCGACACTGGGGCATTCCAAGAGTCGGGATTCAGAGCACTACAATGACAGCAATTAAAGACCACAGGGAGATTAGACATCCATTGCTGAGCACATCTCGCCACAACCCAGCCACCACCTCTGCAACAGATACATTAATCTGAGTATTTGTTCTCAAATTTCTGCCAGAATCACTTAACTTGCAAATGATAGAATAAGCTAAGTCCAGCCTCCATTGCAGTTGTGCATCTATTCGTCTCTCAACAAACAGAGAGCAAAGATGGCGTTCCCAATCTATCCAATGCATAAAAACACCACACATGCTCCTACAGGTGTAGTCATGTCCTTACAGATTTTTCAAAAGCTATCTAGAAGATTCATTGACTGTGATACAACTGTCCTTTTAGGAGCAGAGAGAGACATAATGTGTATTTAGGTGCTCTATGTTATACAATATTGTTGGTGACTAGACACTCCATAAGTAGCATTTGATCAAGCCATTAAATAACCATGTCTTGCTGCAGTACTTCCTTATCAGGTTGAGCATGAGAAGCAGATCTATAGACTGTCATTTCTCTGTCAGCAACTCAGCATTGACTCAGAAAACAAACAGACTAACAAACAAACAAAAACGTGTTAGCAGCAGCCTATAACAGTGTCCTAAGATTTCTTTCTACCGGTGATACCTTGGAAAGAATGTGCTCACCTAGTCACACCCAATTGAAACACATCCATGATGGGCATGGTACTAACAAGCTTATGAGGAGAGAGGCTACAGGTTCTCTTTACCTAGGCAATGTGTTTATCAACAGAGACTTGATTCATCAAGTTGCTTCCTGTAAACAAATCTGGAATCAATAAATCCACAGAGGATTAGGCACAGAGAAGGTAACAGAAGCCGTGTAATTGGTGGCATAGGATTCCTGGAGGTCTTCCACACCAAAATTTCTCTTTACATACTGCCTCAAACCTTACATGTGGAAACAGAAACATTATCCACCCTAATTTGGGAGAGAACAGAATCCAGGAAGTTGTGCAGACAACCTTGGATGGCTCCCAGTGAAAAGTGCTTGGTCTGTGTTTTGCCAACACCTGTGAGTTCTTTCATGCACCAGTAAATTTGGTGAAGGTTAAAAATCTAAAATTTGCAGATTGAATAGGATGTGTCTGATCTGTCTGGGTGGCAAACTGTAAATAATCCTAAAACTGATAGAATTATGAATCATGAATGTATAGAGCTTTTCATGTAAGATGTATAGTTAATGAGGGATAATTTAGAGGTGGCCCTGAAGAACAAGGATTCTGCTTCTCCCATCAGACATCAAATGTCCAGAACTCTAGCAAAGGATGGGACTTCATGAGTCCCTTTCCTACGAGATTTTTCTTCAATGGTTATATTTTAAAAGTTCCCCTTTGTGCTTACTTTTCAATAACAACTCTACCACATACATGACAAAAGAGACATGTGAAGGGAAAAAATGAACTTCTGTAATTGTCAAGAACATATGAAGACTACAAAATGCTTGTCTCAAGGCATCTTTAAAAATTTCATATTTAGCCTTTCACAAATGTTTGGAATTTTGTGAATAAGATTGAAAAAATCTTTGTATATTAGATAGTCAATAATTTCTTTGTGGTATTAGTCTCTGTTCACCCATTCTGCTTGCCTGAGTAACTGTTAAAATTAACTAGGAAAAGATTATGTAATTCATATTGTCTATCTTTTCATTTCTTAGACTATTATATTAGTGGTAAATTATTACTCATCCAGACAGACTTTTTGAAGAACTCAACATCATTTAACATCTTAAAAAGATAACTTATTGAGGTTCAGTCAAAAACTGCCTACCTGTGTTCTTTTACATCCAATACACATTTAAATGGGGGCTTTCAGAAATGGCTCAGTGATTATGAACACTGGCTGCTCTTGAGGGGATTCTGGTTCAATTTCCAGCATCAACATGGCAGCTCATAACCATACCCAGGTTAGTTCCAGAGGATCGAATACCCTCTTCTGACTTCCCAAGGTACTATCCATATGTAGTACATATATACATGCATGCAGGCAAAATCACAAAAAATTAAAAAATACTTCAAAAGAAGTGTTTTTAAAAAATAATTAAAATGTGTTTATTTTGAAAAGTTTATAAAATAGAATGCAATAGAGTCAAAATTAATAATATCCTACTTACATCTACCCTACTTTAACCTGCTATATATTAATCTATCATATTATACTATGAATAAAAACACCATAAATTAATAATGAACAGGTAAAAACTGAGATTCAGGGCCACTCCAGGACAATAAGTAGAGAGATGCCAGTCATTCAAGAAAGACAAAGAAGCCGGGCGGTGGTGGCCCATGCCTTTAATCCCAGCACTCGGGAAGCAGAGGCAGGCGGATCTCTGGGAGTTCGAGGCCAGCCTGGTCTACAAGAGCTAGTTCCGGGACAGACACCAAAGCTACAGAGAAACCCTGTCTCGCAAAAAAAAAAAAAAAAAAAAAAAAAAAAAAAGAAAAAAGAAAAAAGAAAGACAAAGAAGCAATAGATATGTCTGGAGCAGGGCCAAGGAAAAGAAGCAGCCTAAAGGAAAAATTAGGGAGACATTCAAGCAACCAGTCAGTTTAACAAAGCCATCACAGGGTGAAATTCGTACAGTGTTCCCAGTGATACTCTGATCCTCTCAGCTGTGGTCTGGGAGGATGACTATGCAGTCCCTGGCCAGAGGAGCTCTTCAGGAGCCCATTGGTAGAGAGTTTACTGGATTTCAAAGCACAGGGCTCAAGTAGATTAGACACAGAACGCTAAGGGTGAAGGTGGCCCGGTTGCTGGTGAAGACGCATGAACAGGTTCAGTCACTGTTCTCTATGTGCGGGAGAGAAGAACTTCACTAAATGACATGGAAGTCTGTCCTCACCCAAGTCCCAGGATTTGGGGAGCTGCTGTTCCCACGCTCAGCTTGCCACCTTGTTGCCATGAAGAGGAAACTATTTCAGGCATGGCTATTAAATATTTATATGCAGACATGGATATTTTCAGGCATTTGGTCAATATAAACTGCTACGTATATTCCATAGTTCTGGAATTATAGGGTAAAAATTATTGTAATTGCTGATGTCATATAAAGTATTCTAATTTTCTTCCAAGTTGTAAAACAGAGACAAAGTAGCTCTCTTTAAAAGCACATTTTTTAGTAGTGTTTTCTTACAGATTCATTTTAGATTCCAATGTTCCCGTTTCTTTAGCCTTTTTCATTTTGGCCTTTCAGTCACTAATAGCATTTGGAGCTTAGATTTCCCACAAGGGTCATGTGTTAAAGGCTGAGTCTGCAGCTTCAGAGAATGGACCTTGAAATGTAATTAGGCCAGTGGGGTTGATCCTTTGTAGGGCATATTAGGATGTGAGCCTTCCTATTCTGTCCTGTTTTTCTCCCTTCTGTCTGTCCTGGCAGCATCAGTGTGCCCAGGCTCCTCTGTCCTGGTTGATTATGACTCCAAAGTCCCAAAGCAAAATCTGAGAGACCACAAGTGGGAAGCACTGAAATAATCCTTAATCTATATAAGGCACTTGGTCAGTGATGGAAAGTCGACTTACACATAAAATTTTAATTTAATATACTGTTAATATACTACATAAAATGCAAATCTCAGAGTATGGCTCAGGGTAAGAGTATTTGCCCTGGAAACATGCATGCATATGTAAATGGACACCCACACACATACACACATATGCACATACATGTTCATAATACACATAGACATGCACACAAGGAACAGATACATACATATGAGCACATATATACAAATATATAAATGCACACATATACATACTAAGTGCATATATACATATTTACAGTAACTCTGGTTGGGCTCTCTCCTCTTGGACTCTACAATTCCTTTTCGGCAAGCAACTCCTCTGAGGAAACATAGAGCCTGCCGGAGTGGAATCTAACCTGGGCACAGGTGCTTCATGAGGCTTTATGCTGGCACTGCGGTCTCTCCGCACTGGTGCAGGTTCCAAGGTGGGCAGACCTGTGGCAGAGGTGGTGGTTGTCCAAGTCGACGAGACTCTTCTCAGCAAGCCTGGGGGCAAACTTCTTCTCAGGCGCTGGAAGGAATATTCACTTTATCACAACCATATTGTAGACAATTAGTTTCTATGTAAAACAATAAAAAGAAGCAAGGCAAATGGGAACAGTTGACAAAACAGTACAGGTAGAATTTTGTCTGTTACTATCCTGGAATGGAAAGAGAGACACGGGAGTTGAAATGAGGAAGGCAGTGAGCAGCAAGTCAAGCCTGGTGTTCACTGGGAAGTCTCAGGAGGTGAGGGACAGAAGCAAACTGGGCTACACAGCCACTACTAGGTCCCCAGGTCTACACAGGAAGGTGCTGCCACAGTTCTCAGAAATGGCAGGAAGGAAAGCTTGGAGACTATGGAAAGATGAGCTCAAACCAAACCCTTCATGCCACACCTACCTTGGGAATGGCCAGTTTGTCTTTCTCCAAGCCCTCCTCAGAATCAGAGCACGTATTCTCGTTAAAAGTTACAGTGGGGTTCACTCTAGGCTTGTGAATGGCTTGGAAGGTGAGCTGGGTGCTGAGCAGGTTGCTTACAGCCCTCAGGGATGTACACACATTCGGAGGCAGGGAAGGGTCTGCAAGGAGGTCAGTAATGAGGCCATGGGCCTCGCCCATCACGGCAATATCCACGGTGATGCTGGTTCCTGACTGAGACACAAGAACAGGAGATCAGGGATGGTGGAAGTGTGGAGGTGAAGTGAGCTAATACAGGCTTCCTGGCTTCAAAAGGAATAGCTGTCAAGGATGGTGGACACATTCATAAACTTGATATTCAGGCAGCTGAGGCAAAGGAATCATTAATTCTGGGGACAACCTGGGCTATATAGTGAGACCCTATCTTACCTCTGCACCCCATTAGACATCAAAAGCAAGTAAATTGAGCTAAACATTTCAAAATAGTAAATTTCAAGTCACATTGATGTTTTGATACTCTGTTAAAATTTGCCATGGTTGTTTTTGTGAGTCCAAGCTTCCCAAAAAAAAGTTACACCTTTAGAAAATATATATTGACCCATAAGAATCACAGATAGAGGTCTGAGAGATATCTCAGTGTTTGGGAGCATGTACTGCTCTTACAGAGTGCCCACATGACAGCTCCTAAACACCTGTTACTCTGTTCCATTTGGTCTGGTGCCATCCTCTGACCTCTTATGAAACTTCAAGCAGGTGATATATATCAGTGATTCTCAACCTTCCCAATGCTGCAACCATTAATACAGTTCCTCATGTTGTGGTGACCCCCCAACCAGAAAATTATTATCATTGCTACTTCACAACTGTAAGCCTGCTATTGTTATGAATTATAATGTAAATATCTGATATGCAGGATATCTGATGGGGTCAGGGCACATACTGAGAATCACTAGTGCACCTATAGCTATGTAGGCAAAACATTCACACACATCACATGAAAACAAAAATAAATAAATATTTTAAGAACCATTTCAAACAGTTATTTATGTGATATATTAATAGATTGCATATTGTATAACATTCAAATCAGGGTCAGCACATCTTGGCCCTAGAATGTTCATCATTATTCTGCATTGAAAATATTAGAAGGTCTTTCTTCCAGCTTGTTAAAACTCACAGGATATTATCCTCACCTATATTCATCCCACTGTGCAGCAGCAAGTGGCAGCTTCTTTCTCTGTCTGAGGCACATTTTTCAGTGTTCAAGTTTGAGGAGGAATGAGGCACATAGCAAGACTAAAACACTCGTGCTGCCTCTTACGACTACAGCACTTGCCTAGCTCTGGGTTTCATGCCAGTATCATTACCGTTCCATGCCATAAAAACAAAATATTTAAAAGGCAGTGAATTTGAGGGAAAAAGAGAACCATCAAGCAGTCCTCATGAAGAGTTCTTTATTATCAGTGGAAAATTTCATCTTGAAAGTAACATTAACAAATAAGAGAGATTAGCCTATAATATTCTTTTTTTTGTTGTTGTTGTATGTATGTCTTGATTTTAAGTCAAGAAAATGAATGCCTGACATCCCAGACAGGAGGCAGGAGTTTAAGGCCACTAAAAGGTTTTTTAGTCAGTTTAAGGTAAGCCTGCATTATGTGAAGTGGCCCTTTTCTTAAAAACAAAGAAATAAACCAAAACAAAATAAACTATTTTCTTCTCTAATCATTAAAATGTAAAATAATTGAACAAAATCACCTATTATTACCAAACTTTGCTAGACTTATGGAAAATATCTAGGACCAAGTATTTACAAATGAATGTAAAAATTTAAGTGTGCTGTTAGTAACTTTAGGAAAATTATACATGTCATACAGATATACGTTATTTATGACAACATTCATAAAAGTAGCACTAAATAAGGCTAGAACCTACTTTAGCAATACATATTATCGAGTTCATCTCATAAACTTGTAGAAAAATCATCCAGGGCATTTCTGTGCAGTGGAAATTATTCTCTCCACCTATACTTTTCTGATACATTAATAAGACATGATAGTTTGAATGAGAAATGTCCTCCACAAGTTCAGACTCCTAAACACTTGGTCCCCAGTTGGTGACTCTGTCTGGAGATATGCAGGGAGGACATTACTGGGGGCGGACTTTGAGCAGTCACAGCCTAGTATCCCTCTTCCCTTCTGCTCTCTCTGCTTCATGCTGGCAGGTAAGGATGTCACCATGCCTCATCTGGCATGATAGATTCACACAGCTCTGAAGACATGAGCTAAAATAAACGCTTTCTTTGACTAGTTGCTTACTTACATGATGTTTTGTCACAGAGACAGGAAAGCAGATGACACACATGCCCTAAAACACTGTTCTGCTTCCATGAAAATTTGAAAATGAAAAAAATCTCTCTCTCTCTCAAAAAAAAAATAAATAAAAAGAAACACAACAGGTCCACTCATAATTAGGTTATATTTTTTTAAAAAAATATATAATTGATAAAGAGACTATCTAATAGCTTTATCTAAGTTTCTGCTTTTATATCTTAAATATTTTCATTGAATTTATTTATGTGTATGTCTATGTCCATGTATGTATTAAGTGTTGTGTGTGTGCTGTGTGTGGCATGTGGTGTGGGTGTATATGTGTGTGTGTATAAGTGTGTGGGGTATATGTGTGTGTGAGTATGTGCATGTGTATGGCGAGCATGTGTGTATACGTATGTATATACACATAGGTGCCACGACACAAATGGGAGAGTGCCAGAGAGCAGTATCCTGGAATCAGTTCTCTCCTATCATGTGAGTGGCAGGGATCAAACTTTGATTCTCAAGTAAGTACCTTTATACAGTGAGCTCTCTTGCCAGTCCCTATTTGTTTATTTCAAATACAACTTTTTAAAAACACAAGCCATCTATTACATTTATATTTAGAGAAAAATATCAAAATGTTATGAAGTACCTTTAAGAAGAAAAAGAATTCACGCTGATAGGTCAGTGTTAATGCCACACAAACTTTATAGTGGGTGCTGTGTTGATGTGGTACAACTTATTAAGTTGACTCAATGGGCCATGAGAAACAGGAGATATAAAATTGGGGGCAGTGCATGTGGGGTAAGTGATAGACCTGGGAGAAGTTAGCAGGAGAACTTGGAAAGGTATATGATCAGAATACATTGAATGAGTGCATGAAATTCCCAAAGAACCGATTGAAAACACTGTAGTTAAAGATTGTTGTTGATAAAAGCAGTAGGTGCCTTTGTGGCATTTCCTCTATACTGTATAGTTCTATAGCAAAGACCCTTTAAAAAAAAGCAGGCAAGAAACAGCACAGAGAAACTGGGATCAGCAGAGGAGCCAACATGAACACAATTTGCTTGCTTGGAAAAAGGAAGCAGCAGCAAGAAGAAAAGAGTCCACATTGTCACTGGCATGAAGTCATGCTCAGCTTGACTGGCATTCGAGTTTAAGAACATTATCATAAAAGAGTTAAAAGCTGCATTGTGCATAAGAACTTATCACTACCCTGTTGGCTCAAAGACCTAAGGATGCCACTGAAGCATGAAATGTAAGACTAACAATCAAAATTGATTGCCCTGAACCTGCCAAGAGTAACCACACATGAGACGCTGAGAGGTACTGGCTGCTGTGCCAATAAACAGCAGACAAACTGTAAAGCCATTTGCATGTTCATGGAGTAACTGTTAACGAATTTCAGGCAGTGGGACTTCCATCATTGAGATGGTGGTTTTTTTTCAATTTGCATTTTTATTTATTTATTTATTTATTTATTAAAGATTTCTGTCTTTTCCCCACCGCCGCCTCCCCTTTCCCTCCCCCTCCCCCAATCAAGTCCCCCTCCTTGTCAGCCCAAAGAGCAATCAGGGTTCTCTGCCCTGTGGGAAGTCCAAGGACCACTCACCTCCATCCAGGTCTAGTAACCTTCATCAGGCGATGAAAGGAGACAAGAGACAGAGACAGAGACAGAGACAGAGACAGAGACAGAGACAGAGACCCACATTGGAGCATCGGACTGAAATCTCAAGGTCCAAATCAGGAGCAGAAGGAGAGAGAGCACGAGCAAGGAACTCAGGACCGCGAGGGGTACACCCACACACTGAGATGGTGTTTTTAAATTATGGAAAATGTGGGAAAATTGCATGATTTACTCAAAGGATATTTTCATGTCTGTTCAAAGAGAAAATAATTAAAGTTCTAAGTATCTCAATAATAGTGATATGTTTCATCTAGCTGGTAAAAATGTTTGATAATAGTGACAATAAACACTAAGATCAGGCTGATGCCAAGGCCTCTCAGAGGAGAAGTTTAAAACTATCAAGCTGAATTCATCATCAGCATAGTAACCAGCTACAGTAGCCCCAGACCTCAGAGGGTCTGTGAAGGTAGATGATTAAACAAGGCTTAAAACAAACAAACAAATAAATAAAAAGGTCTCAAGCACAACATAAAACATTAAAACATTCTAACTCATACTCCCCTTAGAACGAAAACATTTATATTTAACATTCAGAAAACACAATTCTAGAAACACTGTTTAATGACAACTGAACTTAGAGCACCACCTTTAACTAACTGCTGGTGTTTAATTAACTGCAATAAAGTACACATCAAAGCAGAAACAATAGGTTCTCTTGGTGCACCCATGCCTTCAATGCCTCTCCTCGCTTCCCTTCCCCTATGAAGTTACATAGGAAACCTAGCAGGAATGTCAGAAGCCTCAGTTAGGACACTGAAAACTGTATTTTCAAATCTTATGACAGTTTCCTAAACCAATCACAGATTTCTATGCCACACTATCCATCAAAGTACTTGGTTTTGCAGCCTATAAAATCAGAGAATTGACTGGATTTCTTACTGGCCATTCTATCATATCTTTTTTCTATAAGGCATACACAGATGCAGAAAAGAGAAGTTAGTGATTCGTATGGTATTTTGACATTATATTACTTTATGTGTGTGTGTGCTCATGTGTATGTGCATGTACATGTATGCATGTGCTTAAAGATGTTGCTTCATGTCTTCCTCCAACAGTCCACATCCCATATATGGAAACGTATTCTCTCAATAGAACCCAGCACTTGCTGACTTAGCTACCTACTTAGTCAGGGTTCTTCTATCTCAGCCTTCATGCCCTTCTGGCATTTGTCTGAATGCAGGATATCCAAGCTGCAGTTTGTATACTTGAGTGTGAAGCCTTTTTCCCACCGAGCCATTTCTCCAGCAGCTGACATTTTAATGTTAAAATTATTTTACAAACAGTAAAATACTTGCTTTACTGACTGCTGGCCTCACCACAATTCTTCTATGTTACAAATCATAATGACGTCATTCACTAGTCTTTCCCTTCGCCTAATGTACATGGAGTCTTGCAGAGAACAGATGCCTGTCTGGAACTTTCACAACTCTTTTCTCCCAGTAGTCACTGTGCACTGTGATCAAAGTTCAGTTTGCTGGTTCCCAGGACTGTTTAGGGCAGATCACAGTTATCACAGTACACATGGAAATAAGATATCACTAAATCAATGGCCAGTGCGGCAATGGAATCCATTTCCTTAGAAACTAACAGACTCGTTTCGTGGAGTGGCACAGATTTTGCAATGAGACTTCATGAAGGAAGATTTCATTGAATTAAGCCCTTCAAAAGTTCAAATAGAAAACTGTGACATACTTGAAGGACTCTCCACTAAGATGTTCCCAAGTTCCTAATTCATTTCCACTATAAAGAAACTGAAATTGGCAGTCATCCATAGTATGGCTTTTTGGGACTTAAGAGAGGCAACTTGGAGTTACAGTCCACACAGGAGATATAACCTCAGAAGAGAGGAATTTTTGGCCGCTCATCAAAAGATGTGGGAAAGCTTTCCTGCTTACATACTAAGTGAAAATACTAGAGGTATGAAAAACTTATGAAATATTTTATGATTTTTCTGCTTGAAAGGCTTTCAACCCCTGGTTTTAATTATGTCAGTCAGCAGAGCTTCTGTTTTTAACCCAACATTTCCTTTAGGGTGAAACATGGATGTTAAAATAGCTATGACAACCTCTTCCTTATGATTCCAAGAGGAGGAGATAAAATGTAGAGATCGTTCAAAAATAAGCAGCACAGGGTGTCTAAGGGAGACAATGGGTGCTGCTTCCAAGGGAGAAGAGTGGGTAATTGTCCTATTCAGCTATGCCATCTGTGAACTGTGACAATCACCAGGAGGCCACAAAGGCCCCATAGATGTGCAACAGTGGCATATATGCTTTTATGTATACCAGTAGCACTTTCATCAGATCCAAGGCCCATTCATTGAGAAAGAGAGGGATAAGAGAAAGGGAGAAGGAAAGGGAGACGGGGGAGGGAAGGAGAGGGAGAGAGAAAGAGAGAGAGACAGAGACAGAAACAGATATCATGCTTGATACTGGAGACCTGGCCAGTTCACCAGAATTGGTAGATTCATAAATCTTAGAAGAGGACCTACAACTGCCACCTTACTAAATCAGCATGACTCCTAACTGTAACTATATATCCTTATGCCCAGAGATACATATAATTCTTACCCTTCATCAAAGAAATGTCTCTGCAAGAGAGGATGGCCATTACATGACTGGTCAAAATGCGTATGTGGAGGCATCACAGAAAATCATAACTGGTCAAAATGCAGTCACCAAATGGTTATGGGGTATACAGCCCCAATCACTACACCTACAATATAACTCCTGCACCTAAGGCTCAAGAAACATCACAATAGAAGGGATAGATAGATTGTAAGAGAAGGGGGCTAAAAAAAAAAATCTACTGTGAGATTGTGTCTCCTAGAAATAATAGGCAAGATTCACCAAGGATACACCAGCAATATGGCTATCTAAAAAGTATACCAATAGACATAATAATATGGAAGATGGAGGTATAACAAGGACCTACCCTAGACAGACAACTAAGGAACACTGAAACATTGAGGAATAATCTCCCCAGATAAAAGATGTCCCCAGCCCTATTGGTTGTCCAGCGCCATATGATTTCTATACAAGTGTCATTATATGGATGGAGAAGACTGTATTTACGTATTTTTAGTGATTTTATTGAGCTATATATTTTCTCAGCTCCTCTCCCTATCTCCCCACTTTCTTTCTACCCTGTCCCATGATCCCCATGCTCCCAATTTACTCAGGAGATATTGTAATTTTCTGCTTCCCATGTAGGTTGGAACCAAGTATGTCTCTCTTAGGGTCCTCTTTGTTGTCTGGAGTTGTGAATTGTAGGCTGTTTTTTTTCTTGTTTTATATCTAAAAGCCACTTATGAGTACACATTTTATTTGTCTTTCTGGGTCTGGGTTACCAAATTCAATATGGTATTTTTAGAGCCATTCTTTTGCCTGCAAATTTCAAGATGTCATTTTTCCCACTATATAGTATTCCACTGTGTAAATTCACCACATTTTCTTTATCCATTTTTCGGTCGAAGGGTATTTAGGTTTTGTCCAGGTTCTAGCTATTACCAACAATGCTGCTATGAACATAGTGTTGAGCATATGCCCTGTGGTATGATTGAGCATCCTTTGGGTACATATCCAAAAGTAGTATTTCTGGATCTTGAGGTGGGCTGCTTCCTAATTTTCTGAGAAATCGCCACACTGATTTCCAGTGTGACTGCACCAGATTGCACTCCCATCAGCAATGAAGGAGAGTTCCCTTTACCCCACATCCTCTCCAGTATACGCTATCATCAGTGTTTTTGATCTTGGACATCTGACAGGTGTAAAATGGAATATTAGAGTTGTTTTGATTTGCATTCTTCTGATGGATAAGGAGGTTGAGCATTTCCTTAAGTGTCTTTCAGTCATTTTCGATTCTTCTGTTGAGAGTTCTCTGTTTAGGCCTGAACCTTTTTTATTGGATAATTTGTTCTTTTGATGATTAGCTTCTTGAGTTCTTTGTATATTTTGGAGATCAGCCCTCTGTTCAATGTGGGGTTGGTGAAGATGTGTTTAAAGAGTATATATACATGAATATAAGTATGTAACAATTTGAGGGAGAGAAAAGGGGTACAGGACAGGTTTGGGAGGAAGTAAAAAGATGGGGAAATGTCATTATATTTTAATTTCATAAAAATTAAAAAGTAGATATAATAATAATAATTCAGCAGCAACACTGGGGAACACACAGTCGCCATTGTAGGTCTCACTGTATGTAAACTCTGTGTGTGAAGAGTTAGAAATTAAGGATATCAAGAGTTGGTCTAAAAGACAAGACATTTTGTTTATTCATTGGTACCAAATGCAATCGTGAGCCACCCAATGTGGGTGCTAGGCACTGAACTCAAATCCTCTTCCAGAACAAGTCAGAGATTTTAAGTGCTGAATCATCTCCCCTGTCTTGTCAGAAGATTTCTCTACCAACAAAACTAAAGCAATTAAAATCAGAACTTCTAATATTTTCATGTCTTACTTTAGACAAAAATAGTTATGAACTCTATATTCCCTATACCCAAATGCTCCATGACAGGTCTGAGACTAATTTTTGGCTGTTGAAAAGTAATTGTCCAAAAATCCTGGTTTCAGTTAATGTGGTCTATTGCACTGGTGTGATTTACAACACACCCTGAAAAGAATTCTAAGAGCAGGCATCTGAGTTCCTTTGTTAGAATTATTTTCCTTTTCTTACTATTTAGTCATCTTGGGAGGCACCCTTAGAGGCAAGCACAGCTTGGAAGAATATTCTCAGGGCAGAGAGAGAGCAGGGCAAAAAGATGGATAACCAGCATCAGAGATGACACATAAAGAGGAGAGTCTCAGGGACTTTCTTACACGATGTTGGTCCTCAACGCTGGGAACAGATACTGGGAGTACACTGGGAGACGATAGCTTTCTAAATTTCTACAGAATGACATGCCATTCCATCCCTTTCAAATCTTTCCCTGAGAGGCTGTCTTTGTTACCAGAAAATACTATTTTGGTCTTTAATATGCTAAATTATTCTAGAACATGAGCTGGACACCATTAGACATGATCTTTGACATATGCTGGGCTCTGACCTCAGAGCCAGAAAAACTGCATATGTGTTTATACTTTCATAGGGCCATTTATAATTTTAGACTTGAAATTGTCTGGGAAATTTTTAAAAAATGAAATCATGTGAAAATTCTGCAGTAAGTCACTGTAGACTGAACCTTGGCAAAAGGCCACCCCAAGGAAACAGATGTTTGCTTATTTTAATTTTCTGGCAGGGACTAGGCATTCACATTTGAAGTCTCTCCTTAAGATAACACACATACATGTACAGTACAGTAGGAGAGGACATATAGAGCCCTGAATCAAATACTTTTTCCAATAACATCCCTGCTGGATGGTCCCATATGAGAGGTCAGAAACAGCAAATGCCAGCAATTACTGTAATCCACAACTTCCTTCTCTTTTGATGTTCTGAGAACATTCCATGTCATCAAATAGGAAGCAGTATGTGGTTCAATGTCCCTTTGTACTTCCACAAAAATCTATCTGCAAACAATTGATACCTTGTCCAAACATTCCCTGTTAATATTTTCAATTATAAGTACCCTCCAGACCCTAGCAACTTTACCCAACAACCCAAAATTAATAATCACATTAGAAAGAAAGCTACTTTATTATTAGAAAATGAAACATCTTATTGGTTATTTACTTATTGGCTATTCTGTATGCCCTTATATTGTTGAAAACATAACCTTAGGCTTAACCTTCAGATTTGTTCTCTCTCTCCCCAGTTAGAAAAGATGAGGTGGGTAGCATAAATATGTGGGAATCTGACGATGAGCTATTAATGTGATTACTCATACCAGGGAATGTGGGAAGACTTAGAAAATACCAATTGCTGCATAAGTTTAAAAAGACTGTTTTTGTCAGTGGGAGAAATACAAAATGGGGGAATGTCTGTGTACTTCCTGAGTTAATATTTTTAAATATTCTAGGAACAATTATCTTTGAGTTTGAAGTCATCTTTGGTCTATTAAATTTTATCAATGGTTACTAAACGTGAAGCTGCTGTTTTCTAAGGCTAAAAACAAGCGGAGGCAGTGGAACGACAGAGGGCAGTGTTCTGCCTTGGTAAGGACCTAGTGCCTGTGCCATCACTTCTGGGAAGAGTGCAGTCCTAATTAATGTATGGACTTCCATTTGTCTTTTTTACACACAACAAAAACACATAAAGCATGAGATAACTGGTGGAATTTAATAAAAATAAAATCATGTATGTAACTGTTAAAGTGAAATTATAAACACATAATTAATATTTCCCCCAATTAGAAACATTTCAGTTGTCACTTTTCAGCATAATGATGGCAGTTCTGAGGATTGTACTTGGGGTCCTAAGCATGCTGGGCAAGCATTCCTAATAGGGAGTTACTAAACAGTAGCCCAGCTTCAGTCAGCCCCAGCTTTCCCATTTTTTTTAATAAAGTACACTAGAAGCATGATCCATTATAATACATAATTTAATTTTTCCACGGATAAATCTCTATTGTGGTTCAAGTATTTATAAAACACATCCACATAGACACATACACACACATACACTTCTGAACACAGTTTTCTGAAACTTCATTAGCAATTACTCTATTCACATTGACCATCACTGAATGCTTCCTGCCTCAGGTGCATTGATTGGCTCTTCCCTATTCTACCAATCTTCTCTGCTTCTCTTTCTAGAGGGTCTTTCCTGGCTCTTTTGATTCTATCCTCTCATGATGATGCTGGTGCCTTCTGGAATTTATTTTTATTTCATATACTAGAAGCACAAAATCCCTAACAAACTTCAAATCCTTTAAATCATCCCTTGTGAGAAGCCATGCATCTCCCATCATCTGTCTCTCTGTGTACAGATTCTCTTCATAGAAACCAAGCATCTCCCATCATCTGTCCCCATGTGTGCAAACTTTATAGAAGCCATGCATCTCCCATCATCTGTCTCTGTGTGTGCGAACTCTCTTCATAGAAGCCATGTATCTCCCTTCACCTTTCCCAGTGTGCATAGACTCTCTCCATTGATGTGGGAGGGTCTTCTCTCTATGTGTTACTTTCATTGGTTAATAAAGAAACTGCCTTGGCCCTTTGATAGGACAGCAGCTTAGCTAGGCGGAGTAGACAGAACAGAATGCTGGGAGAAAGAAGCAGATTCAGGCAGTCACCATGATTCTCCGACCCGAGACGGATGTAGGCTAGAATTCTCTTGGTAAGCCACCATTATGTGGTGCTACACACATTATTAGAAATGGGTTAATCAAGATGTGAAAATTAGCCAATAAGAGGCGGGAACTAATGGGCCAGGCAGTGCTTAAAAGAATACAATTTGTGTGTAATTATTTTGGGTAAAGTTAGCCCATGACCAGGAGCTAGGTGGTGGTAAGCGGCCCACAGCTCCTCACTATACTTCATAGAAGTCATGCATCTATTTCTGCTCATCTCTCACCCTTAGACACTCTTTCTTCTAAAAAGCCATTCATCCTTAATCATCTCTCTACCTTAAGCACAGGCTTTTTTTTCCAACAGTATCTGTCACATTTCTTTAATATACTTTGCTTGTGTGTTTATGTAACTATATAAAATATATTTCTTTAGAGTTTAGACTGCACAATAAGAGCAATGGTAGACTTCATTTACAAACTTAAACCTAGAGCTTAGAGTAGTACTAGAAATACCATATGCTCTAAACCCACAATGCAGTGTATTCTTTATTTCCATTTCTGTGCTCTACAACATGGAAAAGAAGTTATGGCATTCAATATGTCCCTGAAGACAAATTATTAGGTTAAGATAGCTTCCTGATAGGGCAACCAATCTTCTAGTGAAGTTTCACATTCTAAATGGATTTTTAAAAAACAAAACAATTTTTTTTGAGAAACTAGACCCAAAAATGAAACATGAATATCTTGTTCTAGAATATGTGCTTTCTGGAAAGAAACAAAAGTCAATGTGAAGAAGTCATACTGATAAGGGAAACAACTCTCCAATATTTTCCTATAATCCACTAATAAAGAAAGAACAGGCAGAGGATTAGTGTATATATCTATGTGCCTTTTTTTTTCTTTTTAAAGAGAAAATCTGAGCAGGCCTGTAGTAAAAAAAAATAGCCCTTTGGGTACAATTTTCAAGGTGAACTTTGAACAACTCAGGTGGAAATTACGAGTACAGAGAAGTTGGAGAATATAGAACACAACAGGAATAGAAACCATACTCAAGACCTTCGGTTAACTTGCCAAGCATGATGAAGAACCCTTCAAAACAGTAGCATGAATATTATGTATAAAAAGAGAAGTACGGCTGATGTTCAAGGTCAAAAAGCCGAGAATGTTTCACCAAATCAGGAGCTCAAAGGAATGTACTTTTATGAGGAGCCTGGGGTACATATCTCTGAAGAAATATGTGGTGTCAATGGGGTGTATAGTGCTCATGCTTGCATAGAGACACATGGATCTTGAAGATATAGATGTGTCCAGCAATAATCTAGGCTACCATGGAAGTATGGTGAAGAGAAAGCAGACTGAGGGCAGAAATAAGATGGATACCAACATCTATGAGCAAGGAATAATGTGAGGGTTCAACCTCTTAAACTAAGAGTTTGTTATCAAGATTCTCCTTTTCTCTTTCTCTCTCTGTCTGCTCTTCTGAAGTGGCAGCTCCCTGCATCCTTCCTTCCCACCCCTACTCTTCCCTCTGTCTCTCTGGCCCCCTCTCTCTTTTTTCTCCCTTTTCTTCCATACCTGTTACCCTGCCATACCCTCCCAAGACTCACTAAATAAACTCTCCATACATGCCCCCGAAAAGAGTTTGTTATCAAAACAGACAAGGAAATAAAATGTATTTATCAAGAATGAATGATCAGCACTGACAATGAGGAGATAAATGACTGAGATACTAGCGGCTTCTGAAAAAAAGTATAGTATAGTGTCTAAGAGGTGGCTGTAGAGGGATAGTTTCATTGAAGTGTAGAGCCTACCAACCATGCTTGAGTAAGTTGAGCAATAAAAGACAAGAATTGAAGATGATACAGACATAGCTCATGGAGGATAGACATGAGACGAAGATGGAGATCTAATTGTCCTCAGAGTTAGGTGTTTAGTTACTCTACAAATCAGGTAGTGAATTCTCAGCTTAGAATGTGGGATGGAAAATCCTGACATTAGAAGACTAAGGGGCATTTAAAAGAAAGGGCTGGTGACATTCTCAGGCACCACTGAAACCTACTTAAAGTTACCAGTCATGACACTTCACATGAAATGACAACAAGCATAGTACTCATAATACTTCCATATTTCCCAGCTATAGCACCCCTGGGCATCACTGTCAACATATTACAGAGAGACGTGAAATCAGTGTTCACTGCAGCACTGCTCACAAAAGCTAAGTTAGAGAAACAACCTAGGTGTCCAATGGCAAGAATAGATAAACACAAAGTGATATGTATGTATACATATACAGTAGAATTTTCTTTCATCATAAGGGAGAACAAAATAATGCCTTTTGCAGGAATATTGGTGCAGTTGGAGATAATCATTGTAAGCAAATTATGTCAGGCTCAGGCAAATATATTTTTCCTTTCACTTATGTTTTCTAGGTTTTACATGGATACACAGAATCATACATGTATACATATGACATGACATGAAGTAGTAAGTGAAAATACAGAAGAATAATAGTGAGTGATGAATTGGGAAGGAATGAAAAAGAAGAGGGTTTGGGAGACACAGAGTGATATGTTCAAGAATATTATATACTTGTACGACAATGACCTTCTGTAACATAGCCCTATATATAACGAGTTTATGCAAATGAAAACAAAAATTGCAAAGAATATAGGGAAATACCTCAGAGTTAAGAACACATATGATTATTGTGGAAGGTTTCTTCTCAGCACCCATGCTGGGCTGCTCATGATGATCTATAACTATAATTCTAGTGAACCCAACATTTTCCTTTGGCCTCTGCCAACATATTCACTTATGTGATCGTGCCCTTATATAGGCACATATATGTACGCATGATTAAAATAACCCAAATATTCTAAAAAATAAAAAGCAAAAGCAAGAAGAACATGACCAAAGTCTGGAAGGAATGAAGAAAGATGACTAGCCAACCATGCTGGAGCTCTGGTGAGGTGGAAGAGAAAGGTGACTGAAGAGCTGGTGAGAAGCAGAGCAGAAAAACTGGGAAGAAACATGATAGCAGGATGCGAACTTCACAATAAAAATACAAGCTTGCTTTCAACAGATCGGTCTTCTAAGCATGGGAGACTTCTGCTTTTTATTATCAGAAAATCAGCTTCAAAGCAAATTAAGAACCCAGACTTCAAAAGCCCATGAACAAAACCCCAAAGTTTTCTAATTCTACATGTTGGTAATTAAGTGATGTATGGTGTCTTACCAGGAAAATGACATAACCAAATACAACCCAGTATTTGAGGAAGACAGCCATGTCCAAGGCTTCAAGATCATTATGGGAGTTTGGATGAGAACTATCCCCCTCAAGGGTCTGGGTATCTAAATACTTGGTCTAGTTGGTGCTCTTTGGGGGAGGTTGGGCCCAATGCAGTTTTGCTGGAGGATATGCACCACTGGAGACAGACTTTAAGACTGAAAAACATCTCATTGTATTTTCAGTTTGCTTTCTTCTTACACTTGGGTATGAACATGTGGGCAATTAGCCTCCTGCTCCACCCATGTCTGCTGCTTGCTTGACTTGCTGCCATGCTATAATGGACTCCCATGCCTCTGGAAGCATAAGGCCAAAAACTCATTCCTCTATGAGTTGTCTAGGCCATGTTTTTTTTTGTTTGTTTGTTTTTGTGGGTTGTTTTTACACATATAGAGAAAAGTAATTAAGATAAACACCAAGCATGAGCTCTCATGATACTTGCAACCCTGACAAAAGGAGATATATTGTAAAGTTGACATTAAGGTAAACCCATGGTACCTAGGAACCTATTAAACATGGGGACATGGGAAACTCAATTCATTTATTCTTATATCTTTATTATTCACTGTCAATAATATCTTGTCAGTTCTGTTTTCTAGAAATATCTTCAGGAATCAAAGGCCTCACAAAGAAATATGTGAATAAGTCACTTGTGAGCATACAAAATCCATATTAATTCTGACCAACTGTCTCAATAAAGTTCTCTCTTTTGAGATAAAAAGAATAAAATAGTTAAGGGTAGCCAACGTTCTCAATTGCTCATGTACAATGAAAGTACTTCAAAAATATTTCAACAAAGTACCAAAAGCAATCGATTCCCTTTTGACAATTAACAAAATACGCTTTGCATTAAGAAGAAAGTTTTCCAAATTTATAGTGAGATCAAATTTCAAAGCACACAAATAACAAATGTTTTGATCCCAGAATTGTTTTTCCAACAAAATTTTGTTTTAAATGATGTTGAAGAATCTTATGCAATCACACAATGAACACAATATTTTTTTTCCTTTCTGTCCCTCCCTCCCTACCTCCTTTCTTCCCTTTCTTTCTTTCCTTCTCCCATCCCTTCCTTCTTCCTTTTCTCTTTATCTTCTTCTTCAATACAAAAAGAAATTAAGCTAAGCAAATAAAGAAAAAGAAAAAAGAAAAGAACAAAAGAAGTTTGGGTACCTTTGATCTTTTCTCAACTTGAAAAAATGCAACTCCCAGTTCTGAATATGTCACTATAAAGGGAATGGCTTATTACTTTCAAAGCTTAAAATTTGTGCAAGACAAGATAAGCAATGTGTCTACAGTTAGTGATGTTCCTTACCTGTTGTGTGGTGATCACAAGGCTATACCATCTGCCTACACTGGGAATATTGTTCCTATGTACAGTTAGTTACTGGTCATGTCTGATAGGAAATTATCTTTGCCAATTCATTCCATGCTTTTGGTACACTCTTCTAATTAATCTTCCTGAGCTTCAGCTCTACTTATCAACCTGTGAGCGTCATCAGCAAACTCCAAGATTTCACAGTATCCTCCCTTCCTTCACATTCTCTTTGTAAATGTCAAAATTCCATGCACAAAGCCATAGAAAAAGCACTACTAATGCCTCTCCATTGGAAAAAAAAAAGCTACATTTGCCTGGCATGATGATTCCCATCTGTACTGCTAGGCTGAGGCAGGAGGATTGCCAGGAGGTAAGAGGCAAGGCTGTGGTTACATAGTGAGTTTCAGGTCATCCTGTGTGAGACTATCTCAAAACACCTAAGAAAGAGGTAAGGAAGGAAGGAAGACATTTTCTCTATTCTTGTATTTCATACTTAAGACAAATCTTCACACTACTCCCTCCTGGAAGCAAACACTTGTGTGTTTTGTGGAACTATCTGTGATTTTCTGGAGGCATTTGTTTTCATTTATGTCAGAGGTAGCAATGAAAATAAAATTTTATAATGTGTCAGTCTACAAATATGTGTCAAAGACTTTTGTTTAAGAGAATGAATTGAGTTAGAATTTTAAAATATTATGAGACAATTAAAATATAAATATCTTCAAGTTGGAAGACCTCACTGGCTCAAAATATAGTGAACAGGAAGAAATGGAACAGGATTCTTTGGGGGTTTTAGGGAGGAATTTACAAATGACTCCTGTCCCCCACTGTTATCAACAATGACTCACTGTGCAAAAGGAAATATCAGTGAAGTAAATAAGTCACTTGGTTATGATGGCGAGTCACTTAGGATTTATGTCACAGATTCCTTCTCTCCTCATGGACATAATTATTGGTTCAGTCACAAGCCTTGGTTGTAGCAATAATGGTAAATTTAAGGAATATAGAGAGTCGACAATATAGAGTGAGTCAGCCCAAGATATTTAAAGCAAAAATAGATATACAAAGAAGTGAAAATAGCTTCCAGAGGCTCTTAAAAGATTAGTATCATAAAAGTTTAATAAAACTGATGATTGCAAGTATTCCTACACTGGATATCAGGATATAGGATATGGAAAAATTACTTTGAGTTCTTGTAGGCTATCATTTTAGTCAATTTCAGTTTTATTTTGTCTAAGGAAATGAGAAGTAAAAGATTGTGTAAGCTCTTGCATTAGAATGTGAGCAGAGAACAAATAGAAAAAGCATTTTAAAACAAAGTGATCAAAAGACAGGCAAGAAAACCCTTCAAGTCCTGATGTCAATGACAGATTAAAGACTACATAATTAAATATAGAGGAAGGGCTAGCTAAACACATCTCCAAACTATCTTCTGACTAAATTTCAATATTTCTCAAAAACAATTGCAAGTTACTGACTCATTTATATTATCATTCTTAGTCTATACTGGCTCAAAAGACAACAATGCCTTCCCATGTTCTCTTCAACAGTATCTGTTAAGGGACTGCTGGATTCACTAATGGATTCACCCACCATTTTATGAACCACAATAACATTTGGATAGAAGGATTAATATGTCTAAAGACACTCAAAAGTGTGCTTGTTCTTAACTTGATTCAAAGTTTATACACTATTTCTATATTGGTTATTTTTTATTGCTGCGGTAAAATACCATGGCCAAGTAATTTATGGAAGAAAAACTTTATTTGAGCTTATGATTCTAGCAGAATAAGAAAGCATGGAGTCAAGCAATATGGTGACCAAAGTAGAAACCTAAGAACTCAAGACCTCAGTGGCAAGCACGAATCACTGAGTGATTCCTCACTATCAATGATTTGTCTGTAAAGTCTTACCCCCAGTGATATACTTCCTGCATCAAAGCTATATTTCCCAATCTTCTCCAAACAATGATATCAACTGGGGCGAAGTATTTAAACACATGAACCTGTGGAGGAGATTTTCATCCAAAGTATCACTATATCTTTGTTACTACTGCTGCTGTAATTAAATAATCTGACCAAAGAAACTTAAGAGACAAAGCACTCACAGTGTGAGGGGTGGGAAACACATGGTGACAGGAGCTTGTAGTAGATGGTCACATTGCAGCCACAGCAAGGGAGCAGAAATGAAAGCCAGTTCTAGCTCATTTTCTCCATTTTATATGCCCCAAGATCCCCACCAAAGGAATGGCTTTGCCTATTATTAAGATAGATAATGCCAAATCAACTAACCTAATCAAGATAAGCTCTTACCATCATGCCCAGAGGCTAAATAGTTCCTAAGACATGGGTCAGTAGACTAATCTCATAGATGGTTCCAGATCCTGTCTAATACTAGTAATATTATTAGACTGATATCTAGTAATAATGATGACTAATAACACTAGCCACCACCCACTAGGTTTATGATTAATTTGCTTTTTTCCCTTTAATTTGGATTCATTTATTTTGTATATTGAGAGTGTTGTATTGTGGAGGGCAGAGGACAACTTGTGGGAGTAGGGTCTCTCCTTCTACTACATGGGTTCCTGGGATTTAATTCAGGTCATCAGGTTTACCAAAAAGTATGGTCAGTGCCTTGACCCACCAAGCCATCTTAGCAGGCTACTTCTGACATTCTATACTAATTATAATAATTAGAATCTTCAAGCCAGAGATTTAGCTAAACAGGAGTAAGACAATTAAATGTGAGCTCACTAGAAATGAAGGGCTGTTGAGCTTCTGGGAAAAAAAAAAAAAAGAGGTCCTGTCCCTTCAGCAGGAGGTGTGCTGTCTCCATCAGCCACAGCTGGAGTCAGCATTAGGGGGAAACTGATGTGGTAGACAGTAGTAAAGTGGAATTAAACAAAACAAAATGAAACAAGCCTCTAGGCTCCTGTTACTACTGTTTAGATGCTAAATTCATTAACCCTTGGGGTTTCTAACTATGAAAAGAACATTCCTTTAATGCTATAGTCAGTTACAGCAAAGTTTTCTTTTTTGTTTGTTGCTAGAAATACAACAATATAGCAAATAATTTTTTGCTACTGTTCTTTTTTTAACAGAATATATCCTTACTGAGGAGCTAAGCACAAGAATAAGCTAGTAGTATTGTTACACTTTCATTTAAGAACTTGACATCAATTATAATCTTACAAAATTCAAACTGTTGTGAGACAAAGAAAATAGGACCATCCTGCAGTCTGCAGAACCTATTATCCCACTCAGAGACAGGAGAATTAAAGGGCCTGGGCATGCCATCCCTTACCTCAGGCTTTAACTTAGCTTGATTAAGAGCTACAGATAGACAAGGCCAGCGCTTATGGGTTAGAAGATTCATGGACAAAATATTCTTTCTCCTTTTAAATATTAGCCTCCTCATTCTGAGCTTTTACTTTTGTTTTTCTAATAGAGATGTCATATTTTTTTATGTGAATTGCTCTCTGTGTTCTCTCTCTTCTCCTCTTCCCATTCTAAAACTTGTTACCATTTTGTTTGGCTACAAAAATTGTTCTTTGGTCCCACAAAGTGCTACCTATTTGAAAACATGTATTATGTCAGAATCTGAAACTGCTTGAATGGAATCCCATTTCTCTCAGCTTGTCTATCAAATGCAAGGAGCATCTTAACAAAAAATGTCTAATGAGCAACAGCCTTTTCTTCTCCCTACAAGACTTTCTTCCTCCTTGGCCTTTTTGTTTTTCTTCTGTCTCTCTGAGAAGAAACTCTGCTGGGCTTGTTCCTCCTCCCTTCTTGATTGACACAAGTGTTTACACTTACTTCCCTTCCATCTCTCACCTGATATGGTCAGGAATCCCTTATCGTGTAAGTCTAAAAGCACCCATCACTCCCTCCCATATCTCCTCTCAGCCAGCCAGGGCTATATCTTATTAAAAGTGACCAAAGAATATGCACTTCTTACAAGTCTTTCTTACACCACCTCCATCTTCTGAAGTATTTCCCTCTTGTACTTCCACTCTGAGCAAACGGTGTAGCCCTCGCCTAAACTCAGCATTGACGCTGACTCTTGTTTTTTTTTTTTTTTTTTTGGTTTTTATTCCTTGCTTTCTCAGTTCCAACATTAACATCAGTCATCAGATCCACCTAGGACTCTCAAAAATACCCTCACCCCTTCCCTAAGCGAGCCAGCCTTATTTCACTCAAGGATTAAGAGACCCTTTTCTTTCAGTTTCTTCCTGTCCCAACCTGGGTTTCTCCAAGTATAAAAACAGAATGTCCTGCCTTGCTACAGAATGGCTTTCCAATACTAGAAGACAAAGTTCAACTTCATGGCATAGCTTCAAGCGTATTAACCTTTAACATTCCCCCAGTTATACCTCAATATACTCTATAAATATCTTGTGTCCAAATATGGCCTGTAATAGTTTTAATATGAAATGTCTCCCATAGATTCATGTGTAACACTTGATCCCCAGTTGGTACTGCTACATGGGAAGCTTGTGGAATCTCCATGGGGTGGAGTCTAACTCAAGGATGTTTACTCCCATGAACACTGAGGTGGGATAGCCTGTTCCCACTTCCTGCCTCTTCTCTGCCTCCTGAATCTTGACACGTGTGACCAACTATCTCATGCTCCTGTTATATGCCTTCTACACTAGAGAGTGCTATACTTGTTCGAATGGTGATCAAAAACAAGCCCCTCCTCCCCAAAATTGCTCCTCTTTGGGAATTTGTTACAGAAACATTAATTAATTCCTGCTCATAGCTCACATCCTGGCTCACTGTGCAACTAGAACGAGAAATTAATTTTTCTCTTTAAGTGGCATTCATAATCAAGCTTTAGGATATAGAATGCCTTAGCTTAATACCTACACCTACCTACTACATCAATCATTTCAGCCTTGAACCTCTGTAGAGCCCTGTTCAGGCATCTATTCACAGTGAATGATTGCTAATTGTTAGTGACTAAATTCCTTATAAAGTTGTAAAGGTTGATAACAGTAAGGACTGGTTTAATTCATTTTTATAACCTCAGTGCTCAACATATTATAGGAATGCCAAAAACAAACAAACAAGCAAACGACAATTCTAACACAATATTCTCACAAATAGTTCTTAAAACTGTAGAAAATCGAGATTTTTTTAAAAAAATTTACAGTGCTAGGGATTGTCTCAGTTATCTCAGTCAGTCAATGCAGAGCTGTGTATTTAAACAAGACTTCCTTGCAGCTCTTATAGCTTCAAAGTATCCTGTTACTTAAGTAACTGCCTGCAATAAACTCACAGCCCTCTGCATCAAGCATAGATTCTGGAGCAAAACAGTCCCAAAGCAGTATCACAGAGCCCAGTACATGCATAACCACTGGACAGCCTCTGATATTCACCCACTTCTGACTGTGCATAACTCATTTTTATGAATAGAACTCAACCAGAAGTATGTACTTCACCAAAAGAGGCCTTTGTACTGATGACACACCCAGATCACTGGAAAACATGAGGACAAAGGGAAATACATGTGAGCAAGCGGAGACTGACTCATTGCAAACAGAGCAGTGTGATGCTGCGTTTTTTTTTAAAACACAGAATAATTATATAAAGTATTGGAATGACTTTGTACATATGAGCCCCCAATACCTTCAAAACACAACTCTGGAAACCCAGTCAACCTCTGTGCCCTAAAGATAAGCATTACATTTGAGCATTCCATTGTAACAGCATACAAGCAGCCTGTCTGGTCTTAAAAAAACAACATTCTTCATTCCTTCAGGTTTGGGAATTTGAAAGCCAGCTCACATCAAAACTAACTCCCATATGTAGATTAATTGAACTGCTTTTCTGCACTATAAGTAAGCTGTCAATCAAACCATTGTGTTTCTGCTTGGGAGGATTCTTGTTTTTCATACTGGGATTGTTTAGCCATATTGCAAACTATGTCAGACATAAGAAATTTATTGCGGCAAACATTTTTCTAACTAGTGACTAATAACAGGAAATAGAAAGGAAGAACTGGGAAGGGGTGATTTGTTTGAATGAAACTTGAAAGCTCCCCAAAGGCAAAGGTGAGTGTTCAGAAAAAGAGACAAGTTTGACATTGAGAGGACATATTAAACTGACCACACATAAGAGAGAATATTAAAATTATTCAATAAGCTTTGTTCTGCAATCACACTCACAAAACACCCAACACCAGGGTCTTCTCCTTAGCCTATTGATCCACCAGGCCTGCCTATTTACTTTCCCAGGGCCTTCCTCATTTCAGGGGCACCATCTCTTCTCTTCCTCTAATTCCCAGTCCTTATCGACTCCCACCAGCTATCACCCTACACCCTCTTTTCTCCCCTTCCATTCATATCCTAACACACCAATGTCAAGCTTTCAGTACTCCCTTATCCTAACAGTCCTTGCTGCTATTATTATAGCTAACTTATTTAATTTATTTTGGGTGTGTGTACATGACACAGTGCACATATACAGTCAGAGGATAACTTCTGAGAGCCAATTTAGACCTTCTACCATATGGATTCCAGGAATCAAATTCAGGCCACTAGACTTGATGGCAAGCACCTTTATCCATTGAACTATCTTACTAGCCCTTACTTGATGTGGGATTCCCCTCTGTATGCTGTGAATACCATTGGTTAATAAAGAAACTGGTTTGGCTTGATAGGGTAGATAGGCAGGGAAAACTAAACTGACTTCTGGGAGGAAAGAGGTGGAGTCAAGGAGAAGCCATGGAGCTGCTGCCAAAGACAGGCACACAGAAACTTTGCTGGTAGGCTATGACCTCGTGGTGATGCACAGATTAATGGAGATGGGTTAAATTAATATGTAAGAATTAGCCAATAAGAAGCTAGAGTTAATGTGCCAAACAGTGTTTAAAATAATATAGCTTCTGTGTGATTATTTCAGGTCTTCTGGGTGGCCAGGAAGCAAACAAGCGACCTCCTAACACTTACTGGTCGTTTTGAATCCAAATTTTTTTTTTCACTTTGTATATTATGAAAAATTTTTATAGTACTTTAAAATAGAGGGAACATTCTTTTCTACAAATGTCTTTCCTTCCTCTAATCACCTGGTATCAACTCTCTCTAGGCTTTTCCTTATCTCTGTGAAAGTTTCTTTCATTGTTTCCCATCTGCAGTGGTTTGAATGAAAATAGCCTGCATAGGCTTATATGTTAGAGTACTTGGTCCCCAGTAGGTAGAGCTGCTTGATCAGGAGGTATGGCCTCATAGGAGAAGATGTGCCACTAGGGCAGGCTTTGAGGTTTTAAAAGCCAGTGCTGTCTTAATTAGGGTTTCTATTGCTGTAAAGAGACAGCATGACCTTGGCAACTTTTATAAAGCAAACATTTAATGAGGTGGCTGGCTTGCAGTTTCAGAAGTTCAGTCCATTATCTTCATGGCAAGGACCATTGCAACATGCAAGCAGACAAGGTACTAGAGGAATAGCTGAGAGTACTACATCTTGCAGGCAACAGGAAGTCAGCTGAGATGCTTGGTGGTATCCTGGGCATAGGGAACCTCAAAGCCCACCCCCCCATAGTGAGGCTCTTTTTCCAACAAGTCCATACCCACTGCAACAAAGCCACACCTCCTAATTGTGTCATTCCCTATGAGATTATGGGAACAAATTACATTCAAACCACCATGCATTCTCAGCTCACCCTCACCCTTTTGCTGCCTCCTATCTGTGGATCATATGAAAGCTCTCAGCTGCTACTCTAGTGCCATGCCTGCCTGCCTATCTGCTTCCATGCTTCCTGTCACGATGACCATGCATTAACCTTCTGAAACTGCAAGGAAGCCCCCAATTCAATGCCTTCTTGTATAAGCTGCCTTCATCATGGTGTCTCTTCACAGCAAAAGAACAATAACTAAGACACCCTACCTTAACATTATCAGTCACTACCTCAGGCCTCACTTCATAGTCTGCTGGTTTTCTTACTCCTTAAGTTTCAACTCAGTTTGCTTTCTCAGATTCATAAGACTTCTTCTAGATGAGCTTAAATGCCCTATCCTCCAAGTCTCTATTCCAGAGCCTTTGACTGTGTGAATCTGTGGGCAAGACGGCACCATAGCTCCACCAAGCAATGCATCATGACTTATTTTAAAGGCTTAACTTGACTACAGTCACATCCCTGGGTTCTGGTTTCTATCATATTTAATTCTTAAAAAAGGAAGAAAAATAAAAGCTCCTTTTCTTCTGCTTTTTTTTTTTAGCTTGATACTCTTCTTAATTGACTTTTGTTTTGGCTACAACTAATCCAATTTTACTCATTTTTACTCATTTATAACCTGGTAGATGTGGCTGCCTCCACGTACAAGTTCCACTTGTACACAACACCCCTCCCACCACCAAGGCTTAGTTTGATTATTTTAGACCTTTGAATTTTTCCAAAGATATTTTTTTCTGACTTGCCCCTTTAGAAATGGCTGAGTTAAGAATCCATCATTTGCACTTTCCACAAACTCTGCTCATGTTCCCTGTTCCACTGAAATGGAAGTGATATGTTTAAGTACACATCTTGACCATTGCCTGCATGTATATTTTACTTAACTATCACCAGTATGCAGCAACCATGAAGTGCATAAAAATGTTTGCTGAAGTCAGATAATAGTACTGACTTTTACAGCACAGTAAGGCATGCCAAATAGATTGTAATACCCATTGGTGGTCACATTGGACATGTAAAAATAACTAATCAAGAAGATTTTTAATATTGTCTCCACCCTAAATGCCTGGGGAGAAAAACATATTGACTTCTCTGACCTAATCATTGTGTAGTATAAAAACAAAATGAAATGTTATAATGTAGCCTAAAAATATAATTTTTTTTAACTTAAAAATTACTGAGTTAATAAAGGCATTTATTTACTAATACATGCTTTTGTTAAGACAGAGTTTTCATACCAAATCAAAATAATGAAAAGTCACTAGTGATTATTATAATCTTTTTGGCAGTTACTCTCTTAGAAATAATGAGTCAGAACTCGTATTCATAAGATGAGTTAAAACGCACAAGTTCTGATCCTGAGTGAACCCGAGGAAGACTCAGGACCTCTGTGAGCTCATCATCTGGGCTAGGAGGGTTAGTGTGCTGCAGCCTGACACTCTTCATTCCTTTGATCCCCCAAACATTTAATATTGCCATATTTCCATAGATTCTGGAGAGAGGTCCCTTCATGTCACCTTGAACCTGTTTCTGTGGCCCTTGTAAAATGGACTGTGATTTGAACCATGACATAAGTACTGAGATTCCGGCCCCTAAACTATGTTCTACAAGTTGCATTCGGTTAAAATACAAGGTATTGTGTTAAGGTAAAATCAAGTGGTAGTTTGACAACTGATTCTGCAATTTGATGTCATGATACTATATTCCCAAAAGACTAAAATATGTCAAACACGGTGGTTCATATGTGTAATTCCAGCACAGGGGAAGCTGAGACAGGTGGTTGCCATGAGTTGTAGGACACTCAGTTCTACATAGTAAATTCCGGGTCAGACCGAGTTACATAAAGAGATCTTATATATAAATAAAAAAGATAAGCAAATAAATAAATAATCTTTAATTGAATATATGCAAATATCTCTGTGTAATATACTTCATTATTTTATAATAAAAAAGTTATTTCACAGTTGGGAAAATGTATTAACAGACTTTTTTTTTCTACAGATACAAACTGCTGTCTTAGGACGCTGGAGGGAGGTGGAATAAAATGTCAGAAAGGACTGTGAACTGAAATTTCATCTTTTGGAAGGTGGCCCACTTGTTAGTCCGGGCCGCCCAGAGCCGAAATAATCACACAGAAACCATATTATTTAAAACAGTGCTTGGCCTATTAGCTCTAGTTTCTTATTGGCTAACTGTTACATGTTAATTTAACCCATTTCTAGTAATCTCTGTATCACCACGTGGCTGTGGCTTACCAGCTAAAGTTCTGTCTGGCTCCAGTGGGGCTACATGGCTTCTTCCTAACTCTGCCTCCTTTTTTCCATCATACTATTTATTTTTTCCCACCTACCTAAGTTCTGCCCTATCAACAGGACAAGGCAGTTTTGCTACTCATTAATGGTAATCACAACATACAGTGGGAAATCCCACATCATTCATCCAGGCAGACTCTAACATGTCAGCAGAGTGAGGATGCAGGACTGCAGCCATGCAGTAAGAATGGCAGCAGTGGAGCCTGGCACAAGGGATCTGTCCTTTCAAAGTGCACAGGAGGGCATGCAAAGTGACGCACTGTCATTGTCACGCCATTCCTAAGGTCACTTCCGTGAGACACCATTACAGCCCCACCCGTGACCAGAATCCTTGAAATTCAAGCCATGTGCCCATGTGATGCATTCAGGAATACATTTACCTTGGAGATACCTGGGCTATGGGTAACTTGAATGTGTATCCCCGGCCTTTCCAATTCCATTCTTCCTGCCCATTTTGATGCCTTCTTTGAAGTCTCCTTGTCCTGAGTGTTGATGATAAATGTTGCTCTTCCTCATGCCACCTTGTGTTTTATGAGCTTGTTCAAACATATGGTATGTAGATCATGCTTCTATACATGCCCCTGTCCTTTGCAGTTGAAGGAGAGGAAAGAGGCAGGTGGGAAGGTGCATCTTACAGCCCTTCCAGCAGCCACCATCTCCTCCAACACATCCCGAATGTCAGAAGCAGTGAAACCAGAACCATGGATTGTGTTTGAAAATACGTCCATAATACGTATATGTTCCTGGAACATGATATGGTAGTAAGCATAGCTTTCCTCATGCTTCAGCAGCAGCAGAACAGAACATCTAGAACACCATTCAGGGATTGCCTATCTCCCAAGACAGTGGTTTTAACACCTCTCTAATGTGCTAACACAATGGCATATGATTTCTTTTCACTGTAAGCATCTATTAACAACAGCTGAACTCACCATGACAAGGCAACACATAATAGATTTGTATGCAGTTTGTGTGGAGTCTTTGTGTATGTGTGTGTGTGTGGGGGGTCATCTGAAGGTCAAGTCAACCTAAAGTGAGCTGTCAATCTTGCTTTTGACACAGGGCTCTCAGTGGCTAAGAGATCACTGACCAGGCTACAATGGCTGGCCATGGGACCCCAGGGATAAGCCTATCTCCACCTACCCTTACTGCACCTAGAACTGGGATTAGAAGCATGGCCTACCATGCTTGGATTTCTTTAAAGGAGGATTTTGAGAGTCAGAATTGGATCCACATGCATGTCCAGCAGGGACAATATCAACAGAACCTTCACATGTAACAGCTTTTAAGCCTTTCTGTCCTTCGGACCCTTGGTGTCCTTTGTCTCCACGGTGCTGCTTGTTTCAGTAGAAGCCACAGATGTCAGCACTGTCACCTCAGCTTGTACCTGTGACGTGGCTCGTACTATTGGCTTCAGGTGATGAACAGTTTAGAAGAAAGAAACCCAGAAAATGCAGTTCCGGCTAGGTTAAATATGACAATTTACTTATTGTGAGAAATCTAAGTTCTAGTCACACAGTAACAGGAGGCTTTTCTGGTACAAAAACTTCGTACTGATTTCCAATTTTAAACTGGCCCTGGAAACCAATTTACCCAATTAACTGTCCCAGAAACTGGTACACTAGTAGAGCAAAACCACCCCAAGCCCCACCCCCAAAAAAGCAAAATCAAACAAACACACTTGATAACTAAATGAATTAAAAGCTTGACAAATTCCAGACATGAAACAAGCTACATCATTTCGGGCTCTGGGATCGGGCAAGCTTTGAAGATGGATCCTCCCAGCATGAGAGTTTGTGGAGGGGTCAGTTTCTAAAAGGGCTTCCCACCATTCCAAAGTCCTGTTCCTTCCTTTACCCAGGGATGCCCAGGTTTTCTCAAAGATCCCTTTCTTTTGATTCCCCAAATAGAGAGAGTAAACGGGGTTTCTGAGACAGCATTGTTCGTAAGTGCTCAGATCTGTTGCACATGAGTTACTCTGCTGACCTGAGATCACTCCACAGACCATGCCCTGTACCCTACTGGCACCACCTTAGACCCTTCAGGTACTACCAAGAGCACGTCCAAAGCTGCAGGTTTCCACAGAAACCAATCTGGAGAAAATGTACTTTCTGAATGATCAGATTATAACCCCAACTGGAGCTGAAGAGTTCATGCCCCTCAGTAACTGATAGTGAAGCATGGTGTCCCCAAGCACGTGTCCCTTATCCGAGCAACTTAAGGTAAGGACATCCTTATGAAAGAGGTCTCCAGGTCTAGAAAGGTACAGAACTCTCATTACTCCCACAGAGACAGCATCAGACCACTTCTGGGAATGCAAACGAACGAAAGCCCGTGCGACAGCTGCAATAAAAGGCTCCTGTCTTTTTGCAAAGCATTCAAATGCCATCTGGCAATTTCGTTGACGTCAGCAAGCACAGAAAAACAACTGCTCCCACTGGCTTCTCCATCCTTCCCTTCCACCCCACGGCCCCACTTTCCCCTCCTCCCTGGCAAAGCTGAAGAGGACAGGGGCAGAGCAACCTTTGAAGAGAGATTTTCTTTTTCTTTATTTCTTGACTGCTGCATTTTAGGGAAAAGCTTGAACGTGAGACTCTCAGTAGTATTTGCCCTCAGTTCTCAAAATCCAGTTAGCAAGTGGATGAATCATTCCATGGAGAGGAATATTTCAAGCTTTTCTAGTTGTGTATGAGGATTCAGAGTGTATAGACTGTGAGGCCAGAGGTGTTAAGGAAAAGTATTAATCTAGTTTCTATTTCCACCCTTTCTCTCTTCGATCACTGTAAACAGCCAGCACTCAGCCTGCCCAGAGCAAGCCTGCTGTCCCAGGCTAACTATGTTGGCTTGACATTTATGCACCATGCGTACTTTCCCAACCAGTTCTCTAGGAACCGACATAGACAGATTTATATTTCAATGTTGCTGTCATGCAATGTACTGTTTGATTAGGCATGGTCTGTGAAAAACACTTTTTTAAACATTACTGGACAAAAATCAAAGACCCCAAGAGAATGTTGGTTATCTTAGTCGAAGAAACAGTGGAGGACACAGCATCAGATGTAAATCTGAAACTAATTTGTATAAAGTCAAAGTGTGCTTCCCATAGAAAGACACGGCCACACTAGGATGATGTCACCTGGGCCTTTCTTTGGTTCTGAAGGAGAAGCAGAATGCTCAGCACACACCGCTATTCTCAACAATAATCAACTACCCTCTCATAGAGCTGATTAGATGGACACTCCTGAACAGTCAAGAAATACACGGTGGAAGCGATCTTATAGTTTAGTGCCCATCAACGGTCCTTATTGCTTATCCAGACAGCATTATCAAGTGAACAAGGTTTTAAAAAAATAGTATTGCACATTAAATCAAGAAATGGCTGATCAATAATATTTGCTTAGATCCTTTAGTATCACACTTAGCCTTTCCTAAATTTTTATAACCGCCTTTAAAACCTCCTAAACAGTCTAGTGCTGAAAGCCAAACATCACCAGTGTTTCAGAATTTCTCAAGAGGATCCATTTGCTTTTTAAAGATATGGATGTATCCTAAAATGTGAATTTTCTTCAGTAGCTCCATCTGATTTAATAAACTAATCTTATTATAACTCACCTGAGGACAAGAACTTAATCTCATTAGTAGAAAAGGAGACGTCAGTATAAACATGTGAGGGGCTGGTGAAGTGTAAATAAGTAATGGGGGTATATTGTTTGAAATGTGTCCACATTAGCTTTTATATTTTTGATTTCTAAAAAAGATGTAGAATACACACATATACTCTCTCTCCCTTTCTCTCTCTCTCTCCCATATGTGTGTATGTGTTTGTGCATGCTTGTGTGTGTGTGTGTGTGAGAGAGAGAGAGAGAGAGAGAGAGAGAGAGAGAGAGAGAGAGAACAGTGCTCACAGAGGCCAGAAGAGGGGCATCAGATGTCCAGGAGGTAGAGTTACAGAATTGAATCATCTGACATGGCTATTAGGAAGCTAACTCAGGTTGCCCACAAGTGCAGCAAGTACTCTGAAGCACTCATTGGTCCTTCTCTCCAGTCCCCTTTTACCCATTGGCTTTCAAAGGAACAGGGACTAGCCTATATAGACACCTGGGACTGAGTTCTTCACCCCTCATTTCCTCTGTAGCACTTCCATTCTCTGTGTATAAAGTCCTTAGAAGCTTCTCTTCTCAACAGGTTGTTTCTCACTGCAACTCTCAGACCATGCTGCTTGCTGTAAGTAGACAGGTGCATCTTGTGTCTTCCTTCCTACTCATGCCTGAAGGTTCAGTTTACCACTTTCTCCACATTCCCCCTGCTTTGCAAATGCCTGGCACTGGAACGTGTGTACCGATTTAGTGTCTACCGCTGAGCATGCCTGCTCTTACATGGAACTGTGGATTCCAGAAAGGCAGAAGGAGTTGCTTATCTGCATCCTCAGAGCTTACCCTGGTATTGCTTCATGCATGGCTGTGGAGGAAATGAAAGAACAAAGGACCGAGCAAGTGTAGCAGAGAGATAGAGAGGGAAGGGCAAGAGCTGACATCACAACTGAACTATCACCACTGAAGAAAGCAAAGAGGGGCCAAGCAGGAAAGCAGTGGAGGAAAACGGGGAGGACTTACTGACCATCTAGATAGCTCATAACACACTAGAAAACATCCATGAAGCATCCTTGTTTATGGCAACCCAAATTTGAACTGTAATTATTACCACCCAGGTGCACAAAGTTTTCGTCCTTGGCTAGCACATGGTAAGGACAGAATGGAGCAGGTCAGATAAGCCTCAGAATTTTTTGGAGAGGGTTCTTTTCTTTCTTATTATTTTAATTATTTATTAATTTTACATAATGACCACAGCTTCCCTTCCCTCCTCTTTTCCCACTTTCTCCCTCCACCTCCCCTCTGCTTTTTAAGATATTCAATATATTAGTTTATTTGGGTTAAAACTAGATGGAAGAACCAGCCAGAGCAGAAGGTGAGAAAATCAATGATGGAAGCTGCTCTCCTACTCTGGATAACAGAATTACCACTTGTGTTTCTCACAGAAATTGTGGGCTCTAGAAACAAAAGCCATTTTTTTTAATAAGAACTCTGATGGTTTCTTTATACATCTGTATCAGTCAATGACAAAATAAATAATCAGCATTGATGGTTAAGTTACATAAAGAAATAGCATTTATAGAAGGTGAATCCTCCATTAGGGGCCAGCCTGTGCACTTCCTGTATATTAGGTCACTCAGTCCTCATGTCACCCTGGTGAGGGGATGCTAAGCTTACGTACAGTTTTCTCATGAACTCATAGTGTTTTAGTCACTTTGTCCAAATTCTCACAACTAATGAGTGATCAGGCTTGGATGTGATCCCAGGCTGCTTCTGACTCTATAGCCTGTGCCCTTAACTCTTAACTTCTCTTCTGTCTTGCTATGGACATTCAATTAAAAGAGATCACTGTCGTTTATAATGAAATCACCAAGGCACCACAAGAAAGTCAGTCCTTAGGGACAGCCTGAATGACTGAGTCCATTCTATTTCCAGACTTGATGGCATTCAGATTCAAAGTACTTAAGTATTGAAGCTATAGCAATGGTGGGAGCTTTTAATAATTTTAAAATAAAGCTTGTGGTGTCGGTAGCTTTTAACCTATGACTAAGACAAAGCAAGAGTCCAGGGGACTACTTCAGGATCTCAGTTCAGAAGGGACACTAATAAGCTAGGATTCTGATTTGGTTGCAATCTGTTTACCTGGAATATTTGTGAACCTATGAAAACAGATTTTTGGACAATGAGGGGAAAGGAAAAGAAAAGAATCAGGGATTAAGTGTAAAGTTTCTAAACTTCTGTGTAAAATCCAAGAGTTCCAAGAGGTCAGAGTAATAGTACAAGAAGAAATAAGTTTTAATGATTTCTAAAATTAGCTTCTCCCCTCCATATAGAAAAGATTGTGGGAAGAATATAATTTCAAAGGTAGATCTTTTTTAAATCTTATATCTCAAATATCACAATTTCTCTCTCTCATGATACAACTGTTTCAAGAAAAGATTTGTTTTAATTATATGTGGCTATGTCTGTCTCCATGTATGAATGTGCACCATGTGCGTACAGTGCCCTTGTGAGCCAGGAGAGGGCACTGGATCCTTTCAAACTGAAGTTACAGACAGTGATGAGCCACCAAGTTGGTGATGGAAACTATAGCCATCTCCTTTGTAAGACCAGCCAGTGCTCTTAATCATGGAGCCTTTTTCCAGCTTCTGTGTAATTATTTATGACACACAGTTGAGAATCACATTAAAAAAATATTTCCTCCTACAGATCCACAAAAGCAAGATGGAAAAATGCAAATGTCTATGATATCAAGTGCATTGCGATAAAAACCTCATCATCTTGGTGTGACACAAATTGCTACAGATGTTAGCCCTGGTCACAAATCATTCATGGATTATAGTGACTGGTAACTCAGAATAAATTATTTACTAAATGACTATATCTAAATAAAGTTTTTATTAAATTCAGTCTTAAAGTCATCTGTCATGGAAAGATAATTTCACAGGTCTTAATTTGGAGAGAAAGATAAATGACTGGAGACTTGCTAAGAATTGAGGAAAAGAAATTCTCCAAAATAATCCAAGCCCATGCTTTTAAGGATATAAAATTAAATATTTGCAAGGGGCTTATTTTATTTTATTACCACTTGGTGAAGGGTTTCCCAATTTTAATAATCTATAATTCTGATTTTAAATTCTGGTATTTCATAATTTCTGTGTAAATTTCACACTTAGAAATGTGTGTACCCATATATATTCCATGATCCTTTCAAAGAAAAACTGGCAAGCTCTAGTTTGCTGTTCAGCTTCAATGGTCAATGCTTAAATTTTGCAACAAAGCATCAGAGGGGAATAGAGGCAATCAGATGAGCTAAGTAGTTGAGTCACCTCTAAGCTATAATGTATGTTCTGCTTATTTCCTTTTATAATATCCTACTATAACGACCTGTATCAGCACTACAGTCTCTTGATACTTAATGACTCATTCAATAAAACAGAATAAAAAACATTAAGAAAACTAAAACCCTAGGATTTTCCTCAAATTTTGATAATTTTCATCAAGAAGTATTTCATTTGGCTTTACATTGCTTCCTTCCACCCTAGCTACATTTAATACATTTGTCATGATGGGAAACTATTTCTAGCTTCCCTTTGTTCTTGGGGATTAAGTCCAATTTGTGAGTGCTTTACATAATTTTAAAAGGAAATTTAGAAAGAACAGTCTTTTGCTAGTTTTACCAAACCCAAATTATTTCATTGTAAAGAAGGTTGTTTGAAAATCTCAGCGATAAATAAACCTAGAAGCTATAATTTTTTTGATAGTGAAACCCTCCATTTGCTTCTGAAGTCAGGAGGAAGGCAAGCCTTTCTTTTTCCTATTGACTGTTTTTATTGTGAAACTGCCTTTCATGGGTTAGAATAATTTTGCTAAAGCCAGCACTGAATTCAAGAGTTTAATTTATGCCATTAGCTGTCGCTGTTAGAAAATGTGACTTATTTGCATATTTGACAGGAACCTAACATGTGACTGCACAGTCAAGGGGTGGGAGAGAATTACTTTAATAGTAGGGTGTACATTTATTCCTCTGACTTAGCATACACAATTGCTTTCCGTGATGCAAAAATAAATAGCAAAACAATTTGCACTGATTTCCCTGTCCCTGTGATCAACAGAAACAGCAACAGAAAATAAATCAAAAGCTCAGGCTCATCAAAATGCACACTGATTAATGACAGCTATGATTCCAGGTTTAAATTCACTAAACACCTTTGGACCTTGGGTATTTTTAATATCACCAGTGTGACTGCTGAATTATCTCTAAAGCAGTCCTTTATCTCTCTCATCCCAATCAACTCATCCTTTGAAACCACCAACCTCTGTGGAATTCTCCCTGAAGAACTCAGCCATTCTTGGTTGTTATCCTCTCCAACTTCCATCCACTAGAGTTCATGGAAAGTACTGAAGAGTTATATTCTGTCCTCCTATGCCCTTTCTCTTTCTCAATTCAACTTTTAGGGAAACAAGTCATGTACTTGAACCCTACAGAACATACTCAGCAAGTCCTTAGCCCTGCCTCAATCCTTTAGTCCAAGTCATAAGATTTATGATATAGACCAAAGTAAAAAAAGGTGGCTTACTATATGGTAACATGGTATTATTGTCTAATTTTTGCTGCTATTACAGAATTCTTAAGACCAGGCAGTTTTTAAGAAGAGGTATTTATTAATTTTAATTCTAAAATGTGGCGATGACTTTTGAATTGGATGATTCCATGACAGAATACAAAATGTCCAAAGAGTACGGCTGAGAAAAAGCAAAGGGAAACTCACCCTCATATTAGAAACCTACTTCCAGCACAACTGATATGCTCTCTTGATAGCACCATTACTACTGATGAGGAAAGAATCCTGTGAGGCAATAACCAATGGGAAGTCCTACCTTCAACACTGTTGTGCTGTAGACTAAGTTTCCCACACATGAGCTTTGGAGGCATTGGCAAATAAGAATGCATCAAAAATTTGAGTTTAACTTGATAAAAGGATGTTTCTCTGATACTAAGTATATATTATATACATATGTATTAATATGTAAACACATATATGGAAGGACTGAGAGTGAGAAAAATACAAACAAATATACACATGTTGTGCTGGCTACATTTTAGTCAAATTGATACAAATAACAGTCCTTGGAAGAGGGTTACTCAATCGAGGGGAAAAATACATCCATAATATTGGCCTGTTGATCATTAAATTTATTATCAATGATTAATGTGAACAGGCCCAGTCCATTGTGGGTAGTGCCACTCCTAAGAAGGTGGTCCTAAGCTGTATAATAAGGCAAGCTGAGCAGGCCACAGGGAACAGGCTGGTAAGAAGCATTCCTCCACAGACTCTTGTTGCAAGGAGGTTGCTAGTTAGTCCCTGGCTGCTTAGTGCCAAAATAATTACACAGAAACTATATTATTTAAAACACTGCTTGGCCCATTAGCTCTAGCTTCTTATTGGCTAAGACATATTAATTTCACCCATTTCTAGTAATCTGTGTATTGCTGCGTGGCTGTGGCTTACTGGCTAAAGTTCCAATGTCTGTCTCCAGTGGGGCTACATGGCTTCTCCCGACTCTGCCTCCTTTCTCCCAGCATTCAGTTTAGTTTTCCCCACCTCTATATAGCTCTGCTGTAGGCACAAAGCAGTTCCTTTATTAATCAATGGTATTCATAGCAAACAGAGGGGAATCCCACATCAGACTTTGACTCCTACCTCCAGCTTCCTGACTTGAGTTCCTGCCCTGACTTCCCTCAATGATGGACTGTGAAGGGTACATACAGCCCAAACAAATCCTTTCCTTCCAAAGTTGTGCTGGGCATGATATTTAACACACACACACACACACACACACACACACACACACTCACCTATTTTTTTGGCAAGGAGATCTCATACGTCCCATGATGTCCCTGAACTCACTATGTAGCCAAGGGATGACTTTTCTACCTCAGACAAATTCTGAGATTATTGGCATGTAATTCCATATCCAGTGGATGCAGTGCTGGGATGGAACCCAGAAGAGCATACATGTTAGGTAAACACTCTACCAACTGAGCTACCTCACCAGATCTCAATTATTTTGATTTACTGTATTAAATTTTGAGCTAATATGCATGGTCCTATTTCTACATCCCTAAGAGTAGGCTGTTTCCTGAAGCTCTGTAATTTCCTGTATGAATAAACAATTCTAGAGAGACATTTCTAATGCTTTTCTTCCTGTCAAAAGGCCTTTGCCTACATCATTTTCTTGCCTGGCAACTGTTTTCTCTGCACTGCAGGTCAAGTCTGAGAACTGAACTAACATTTAACAAAACATTACCTATGATAAGGCCTGAATTGTTGTATTAAGTGAATAAAAGGCAGACATTCAGAGCTGGAGGAGAGCCCAGGGATAGAGTATGCACTCAACAGCAAGCCTGGGGGCCTTTGTTTGATCATCAGTACTCTTAAAAACAACAGCAACAACAACAATAGTGTATACATTCAGAAACTGGTACCTGGACACACACACACACACACCTACATGCACATATGTGTGTGGTGAAATAGGGTCCTCCAGGCAGGCTATGAGGAATCTGCCTTGAGTGCCGGGAAAGAGGCAACCCATGTAACATGAAAAAGGAACACACAACAATGTTACACAGTATGTTGGTTGATCTTCATCAAAATAAACATGAGAACAAACATCTGGGTGCATCTATGAGAATGTCTTCAGAAAGTTTAAATTGTGGACCTAATATAAATACAAATATTCCATGAGCTCAGGTCCCAAACCAAACAAAAAGGAGAAAGTGAGCTGGGCCTCAGCACTGATCTCTCTGATTACTGACTGTGACACAATGATCAGCTTCCCCATGATGGCCTGTATCCTTAAACTGCAGGCTTAAATAGCCCTTTGTTAAGCTTCTTTAGTGAGGTGTTTTACCACAGAATTGAGAAAAGCAACTGAAATGCATGGTGTCTTAGAAGGCAAGTGATGAACAAAATGAACCTGTGACTGAGATTGGCAAATAGTGCCTAAGTGTCACAGCTATCGCTCTGAATTGTAGTGGATGAAGTATGGCATTCAGAAACATTTGTTTCAAAAAAAACCCTTGCTCATGAGAAGAGACTAGAGGAGCCAAGAGAAAAGCAAACTGCAGTGGATGCCGAATTAAAATACTATCACAACTTACTATGGCTAACACACCCATCACAGAACCTTTAATGGACTAATGTGACCTAGAGTCAGATTAGCATCCTAGCAAAATGCAGCCTTTCGACTGCCTATCTCAAGGTGAAGACAGCAAAGATGCTTCTCATTAAAAACAACAACAGCAAAAAATCTGTCCTGTTTTTCTCAACAAAGCTGCAGAGCCTCAAACATTAGCATCTAAATTGGGAGATGCTTTGGCCTAAAGGAGAGAGAAACAACACACCTAAGGGATAGAATGGTCTTTGAATTAGTGGAAGCCACACTCAAATAGGAGGGTGATGATATCACACAAACTTGATGTATCTCATTCTCTCCCCCAAATCTATAGGTTGAAATTCTAATGCCCAGTAAGTTAGGACGTCGCCTTATTTGAAGATAGAGACTTCTTGGACTAATGGAATTAAAATGAACTCCTTAGAGCAGCCCTCGTGCAGTACTGACTGGCATCTTACAAAGAGGCAACCTGATCAGTGCATATAGAGAGAGGCAAGTGAAAAGGAACACAGGGTTCAGGGTGAGTTTTTCACAAACCAAGGAATATCAAAGGTCACCAAAAACACATCTGAAGCAAGGGCAGACTCTCTCACACACTTACAGTTTTACAAAGACTTTATGAAGGATACTCTCCTATAGCTTGTAGGAAGGATCCCAGGAGGCACCTTGATCTTGAACTTCTGTTTCAGAACAGAGGAAATTTTCTGTACCCAAGCCCACCAAACTATGACATTCAGTTACTGCATCCTAGGGTGTCATAGATTGCCTAAGGTGGAAACTCTTTATATCACAGGGTAGTAATAAATCCAACTGTATGGTTGCTTCTTTCATGGAGCTAAATACTGCCATGGCTTAAATGTGAGAGAGTTCCACCTGCTTGTGTGATTAAATGCTTGATACCAGGTGACAATGCTGCTTTGAAAGGATGTGGAGCCTTTAAGAAGTAGATTTTTGGAGAAAGCTGGCTCATTGGCGGTCCTTGACATATTAACCTGCCCCACCTGCCCATCATGTAGCTGGTGCTTCCTAGATCTACATCAACATGAGGAAGCAGCTGCTGCAAACTCCTACCGCCACAGAGTGGCCTGCTGCCGTGCCTTCCCTACCACGATTGATCCCCCTCAAATCGGGGGCTTCCCTTACATTGCTTCTTGTCAGGCATTTGGCTAAAGCAAGGAAAATATAACACAAGTGAATTTTTGTTATACTCTGGAGGATACGCCAAACAAGAACAGAAGGGTTCTCCTCTCTATCATTGTGATGCACAGAGGCTCGAGTGAGGTCTTTCTGCCATCTCATCCTGGTGTCTCGACTTGACAGGGCAGAATCCAAGCCAAGCCCCATAAGCACCATATGATTAAGCCAGAGATAAACTTCATGATTTTGGTAAATGGGGCATATTTGTTACTGTAATATTACCTTCATTTCTATCAACCGTAAAATAAAAATAAAGATCACAAATATATACCCTGTTTCGGAAGTTTGCATTGAAGAGAGTATTAGATGAACTCTTGCCGGATACTTCCTTGAGTCATGTGACACTCCTAGAGATGAAGAGAATCCTGAAGCATAAATAATCTTGGAATTTCATCTGATTACAACAATACTACACTATACAGTTTCTTCATGGCCCTAGTAAAGCAATGAGCTGATTTAGTACAAAGCGGACCTCTTCACTCTTTGAAAAAATGTACAAAGCTGCATGTTTTACCAGTTTGCTTCCATTTTTAAATCTCTACTTTCTGCCCCTCTTTTCAAAACAATTGTTTTAATTGCACTTATATTTTCCCACCAGTTTTCTCTTAGTTATAAAAAAGAAAATGAAATATTTTCCTAAGCAGAATGATTGCACATTCCCAGTCAAATTCCATCTCTACACCACAAAACACAACCACAGAATTTCAAAGCAAGAAGGAAGAGTCAAGTTGATCCAGTATGAATTCATTATGTCTTCAGCTGAGTACAGTGAAAATGTGAAGAGTTTTGCTAATTTGTAGATATTTAGGGTATAAACTAGTTAGGCACTGAATTCACATCTTTTGATTTCCACAGCAAATTCACAAAAAAATACTGAGTTATATGTCTGGACCAGAAATAAAATACAGCTCTTCCACAGCCACTAGGAAGGAGAATATAGAAAAACTTTCTTGTTTATCCTTTTTAAATGAGGTCTCGTAAAGCCCAGGCAAGCTTTGAACCCAGTGCATCAGAAGATGGCCTTAAACTTCTGATTTCCTAGTCCTCACCTCCTGAGTGCTGGGTTCTCAGACATACACTACCTACCTGTTTACACAGCGCTAGTGCTTTAACTCAGGACTTCCTGTGCTCCAGACACTCTACCAAAGAAACCCCTGTCCAGCCCTCTGAGGTGACCATTGCCTCCTATTTGAGTTCCACACTAAGGCAGATAAACTAGGCATGCCATGTCATTCTTCCCCGACTCTCCAGTTTGTTACACCCCGACATGCCTGCTGCATATGGGCTGTGTGGGTGCGATGGCTGCTCCAGGTTGTGAAGTTCTTCACTGGGCTTCCAAGTTCCACCCCTACCCAGGAGGCTTTGCTGTAGCTAGCACCTGAGAACTGGAAATGTCCTCTGGTACCTCACAGGGGTTTGTGTGCTTCTTGACTCTGTTCTTCTGGAGACCAGGATGAACATCAACCACTGTCTCCTCTAAAACCCACCCAGTAAAGTGGAAAGTCTGGGCTGCAGCCACACTAGAGAGCAAGTCATCCACTTGTGGAATCTGAGATCTGAAAACCCTCATCCAGAAAAAAAAAAAAGGCATTCAAATCCAAATGAGTAGCACTAATCCAGCTGCTGTAAATTCCATAATTACATTTGAAATTGTGTCTTGGGTGGTAATGGCATCTAAATGAAACTGTCCCTATGGAATAATTAGAATCTATATTATTCCCAAATGTACTTTGTCTTCTGTAGTTCCTGGTACAGTGACTCGTGAGATCATGGACCTAGAGGCTTCATTTAGAAAGAACCTTTACCTACTCTCATGGTCTCATGTATATACATGTATACACACAATATTAAAAGATAAATAAGGCTGTGGATTTGGACCATGGTGGTGTGCAGTGAGTAGTTGGTGGAGGAAGGCCTTTCTGAAGACATAGCATGGCATTGCCATCTTTTGAGCATCAGTAGTTAGTACCTGATCCAGCCCAGTGCACCTAAACTCTCATAGGCATACATACACATAAATCTTTAAAACATCCAAAGATCTAACGATAGAAACTAAAAAGGACCCAACCACCTGATCTTTTTACCAACATAGCTGTTTCTGTCCCTCCTTCACTTTGATGTCATGTTTCACCCTTTAGATCATTTTATACTGTATAATAACTGGATATGTTTCATTTTAAAGATGAAAAACTCAAAATGTGCCTTTAACAGCAGGTGCCTAATGTTGTCACTAAAGGGATATCCTCAGGTAATTGAAAATGTTTTGTTCTTGGCGAATTGCACTTTTGTGAATTTCCACACATTAGTGAAGATTGTCCAGTCTCATTCTCAGTGGTAAATGATACCATGTGCTATCAGAGTGGGTCCCATTTTTATGTTTATTGGCAGTAAAAGAGTTTCGTCCTCTCATGCCTTGTTTGACCAAGGCAACCCTGATCTCTAGTTTTCCATACAGCTCAGGGCTCCTGTCAAAGCACTCATCCTCTGTTTTTAATGAGCTTGCATATAGTTCTGCATTTCAAGATGGTCACATCTTCATTCTGGTTGATTTTACTGCACATTTCCTGCCGGATTAACAGTGGTAGTTCCGTGTAAACATTACAACATGAAACTCACAATTGATTTAACATTTAAGACAAACCGTGTTCCAAAAATTTTTGCTTCAGAAAGCTGAGATAATATTTCACTACAAAAACACATTTTAAAAATGTAAGAATGGGTGATACTAAAATTAAATTATTTTCAGTAATATTTATTTATTATTATTATGATAACAAGACTTTAATATGTGGCAATACTAGGTGTAAATCTAGGTGTAAATCTTTTGTTTTGTTTTGTGAAATATGGAGTTGATGGCCAACTCTCTAATCTCCTCTCCTCTGCTCCCTGATTTTCTCCTCTCTTCTTTCTTTCCTCTCTGCCTTTTCTTCCCTTCCATTCACCCAATTATTCATTCATTCATCCATTCATTTTTAAAACAGGGTCGCATGTAGCCAGATCTGGCTTTGTACTTGCTATGTAGCTAACGATGGCGTTAACTACAGTTCCTACCCCATTCCTCTACCTCCCATTTGCGGAGATTACAGGCAGGCACTGTTACACCTAGCTCTGAATTTTCATGGCTGTCTCTTTGGTTTTTGCATGCAAGTTGATTAAGATAAGACAATACCTTTCTCTTCAAGGAGCACAAGGGAAATTACCCGGTTATATCTCACAGATAGAACCTACCTACCAGGTCAAAGGAGCATTTGGAACTTCAGAAAGATAAGAGGGTGGGGGCATGGGGATGAGGCTTAGTGTTGACACAACTGTGTATTTCCCACTTGAGAGGCCTAGGGTCTATTGTCAGCACCCCACATAGATAATGGTTGTATAGATGGAGTATGAATAGATAGAAATATAGATATATAGATAGATGTATGAGAGAGAGATAAAGAGATAGGTGATAGATGATAGATAGATAGATAGATAGATAGATAGATAGATAGATAGAGGCAGATAGATACATAGATACATACATAAAGAGATAAATACATAGAGAGAGATAGGTAGAGAGAAGATAAATAGATGGTGGATTGATAGACATAAACAGATGAAAGAAATTTCAATAACATCTATAACAGGACCATAACATTGTGATCTAACTCAGAAAGATGAAAAAATAAAGCTTTCCCATGGATGGGGTCTGTAACAACTGCAAAGAGGCTGAAAGATTAACATTTATTATATTTTAAACTATATAATAAAGTTGAACTATTTTTTTTAGATTGGAGACCAAGAAAAAATTAACTTAAATAAAATTTGGAACATTAAATAGTTGTTTAGCTATTTCATTAGATCTAATATATTAAATTTTAAATTACAGACTAGTACATAACAAACCACATTCCAAAATTCTTGTTTCTACGAAGTCACACTGTAATCAGTAGCAGGGGATGACTTTTGAGGCTACTCAGGCAATAAGCCAACAAACTGTAGAAGAACAAAATGTCATAAATTCACCTCTATGCATTTAAATTTTTCATTTTATGTAAATGTTTAGGAAGAACTTTATTGTTTCCTTCCTACTTTTAACTAGGAATTTTAAAACTTAACCATAATTAATTCTACATTAAAGCTTAATATATTAGTCCTGATGAAATAGCCAAATAACTACTAAATATTTGAAAATTTACTTAAGTAATATCTTTCTTGATCTTCAGTAAAAATACTAATACAAAATTCATTTTTAATAAGGATATTTTTCTTAATTTGTTTTGCAAAATGTAGGACATCACAAGTTAATGTTCCCACTGAAAAGCCGCAAGAAGTGTTTTGTGGGTGATGATGTATTCATCTTTGTGAATCACTTAGGAAACAGGCATTCCTCTTTAGACAATTTATCTTGCTCAAGTCATCTGAGCTGACTCAATAAATAAAGTGCTAAGTGACATTTATAGCAAGTTAGAAGGAAGAATTTCCAATATGTAGGTCAGAATGTCCCCTTTTGTATAGCGCAGAAATCTGCACAAGGGAGGACACCTAATACTTCAGTGGAAGAGAGCATGACAGGGAGGGATTTCTCTGGATGAGAGATATTATTGATGTTTTTTCCAGTTTGAGCAGACAAAGATGAATAGAAAATGCTACAGGATAAAATATTTGAATTATGTTTTGGATTTATTTTCATGTGTGTGTGTGTGTGCCTGTTCTTATATGCATGTGTGTGTGTCTGTCACCCCATATGCAGGTCCCATAAAAGTAAAAAAGGGTATTTGATTCCCTAGAGTTATAGGCAATAATTGTCAGCCACCTCACTTGGGTGCTGGGGATTGAACACAGATCCTCTGCAAGAACAGCAAGTTCTTGATACAGAAAGTGCAAAAAGCATGGTGGTAGTAGAATCAAGATGGTAAATGAGATGCTAATGAAATCAGCATTCACCAGAGTATTGAGTCAGATGTGGTAGTTCACACTAGTTCTCAGAAGCATCACTGAAATTTCAAAATTATCTCTGGCTACACATTAAGTTTAAGGTTAGACTGAGCTATAGAATGAGACTCTATCTCAAAAAGATAATCAGAAGATGGGTGTTTATTCACATATTATTTAGTTAAGACCTCCCAATGCGCTGTATATCAAGAACAAGGGTGCAGTGTGGATGTAATTTAATCAGTGAGAAGATCATGTCTGGGAAAGGCTAAGTTTCTCATTTGGGTCACTTTTACACCTTCTAGTGAGCTAGCATTTTTACTGTTTCCAAGACATCCCAGTTCATGTAGAATCCTGCATCACCCACCTAGCATCCCAGTTCATGTAGAATCTTGCAGAGTAAAACTTTAAAAGTGTGAAGTTTCATGAAATTCCAAGTATATTATATAATTATACTTTTTATATATAATTACATGTTATATAATATATAATATAATCCTTCGCTTTTATAGAAGTGGCTTTAGGATGAAGTAGATAGGGGATTTGACACAAATTGATGGTTGCTAGTTACATTTAAAGAGGCCACACTAATTCAGAGGTAATTTTGGCTCCATCCTCCTTAGCATCCCTCTGCATACACAGTGTACTGAAGTGTTGATACCAGCTCATGTTCTCTACATAAGAAATCTCTGTAGGGACAGCCGGTTTGGCAGAAGCTGCAATGGTACACTGCTATTGGTGAAATTGCCTTTTTTTTAAAAAATAAAAACAATCCTAAAATGCTTGCTTCCCACACATTGATAAGACTGGGTACTTTGGAGATGCTTCAGTGGTCACAAGTACTTGCTGTTTTTGCAGAGGACCCAAGTTTAGTTCCCAGCACCACACCGTCCTTTAACAGCAGCTGTAGGGTATTATATGCCCTCTTCTGGCTTCTGCAGGTCTCACAGTCACAAAATAAAAATAACTAATCAATCAATTTATCAATCAATAAAAGGTGGTATGAAAAATCCAGTACTTAAGAAGGTGTTACACAGAGGTGGCTTAGGGGTTGAGTCCTTTCTGCACAATCATGAGGACAGGAGTCTCATATATTGACAAAGGTTACGTCTAGGGGATGGAAGCAGAAATGGATGCTTGATCTACTGAGTTAGAGTGACTGCATTAACAACTAATCTTGTACGAAATGCTAAAATCACCTCACAGATATGCACTTCCCTCTTACTACTGTGTCCTGCTTTTTAAAAAATGTTTGTTTTCAAATTATGTGCACATGTGTGTGAAGGGGGAGTTATGTGCACCTGGGAATAGTGCCCACAGAGTCAAGAAGAGAGTGTAGGATACCCCTGGTGCTGGAGCTATAGATACTTTTGAATTGCCATATGTGAGTGCTGGGAGTTGAAGCTCAGGTGCTCTGTAATAGCACCTAGTGCCCTTAACCTCTGCATCATCTCTCTAGCCCTATGACCATATGTTCTTTCATAAAATTTAATATAAAACTTTAAAAGTCCTAAACATTCAATCAATGAAAAAGGAAAAGTCAAAAATTCTATTGTTACTGGATAATGATTATGAAATTTCACAGCACTATCATCTTTTAGTTTTGGTTACAAACGTGATTCTTACTTGAAAGTTTGGTGAAGGGTCTAAGACAATAGAATATTCTATTTAACCTTCCAGGATAGCACTGTAATCCCTCAAAAACTATTTCAAATCTCTGAGAAGGACTTTGTTACTGGGTATTTTGTGACCATGAATAAGTTAAACAAGTTCACGGTCAACCTGTTTTGGGTTATTTTCTGTACTTCTGTTCTTTTTAAGTTTTTCAACCATCCTTCTGATTGAAAAGCATTATAGGATGGAAGGGTTGTTCATATATTTACCACCATACATAATTCACACTATAATTTGTAATGTATTATAACTATTTCTGATTTGCAATAAAATGTTTTAAAGTTCAGAATTTTTTAGAGTGCCTCCCATATTTTTTAGAAAACAGACTTTCAGAAATAGTGAAAGTCTAGCTATCCTTCAGTTATAACAAGGACCCACTATAGTCAACTTGTAAAACAGACTGAGAAAAAGTTGTGTGCTCAGATTCCTATAACCCATCCATCCATCCATCCATCCATCCATTCACCCACTCGCAATCCATCCATCCATCTGTCCATCCATCCATCCATCCACCCACCCACCCATCCACCCACTCACCCACCCATCAATCCATCCATCCATTCACCCACTCAACTATACACCCATTCAATATTTCTTGAAAGAATCCTGAATGATAATTACTATAAGAGATGCAAACAGACGATTAAAGATATGGAAACCTCACCATGCATTTTAAGCTCCACATGCACAGGAGATGAAAGTGGAGACAACAGAGAGAAAAGTGGCATCAGCTGCAGTGATGTCTGAGCTGCATTGGGGATTTTGAAAGCTGTGAAATGAAACAGTGCTTATCACAGGCACAGAAAACAGGCTAATAAAGTTACAAAGTAGTGAAAGAGCCTCATGCTCTCCAGAGTCATGAAGTTTGACCTATTTTGAATGCTAAGTTGTTTGAAAACAAAAACTGGAGCCAAAAATAACAGTAATGTGTCCTTTTCCAGGGCTAACTGATATGAATAAAAAACATGTTTATATTTTAGGGTGCCTTTTCTAAGTGTAAAAAAAAAGATGGAAGGGCTAAAAAAAAACCATGTGTGTCAAACTGAACTTTGCATAATTCTAGTTGGCACCTTTCAGGTGGATTATGATATGAATATATCTCCTGACTTATGAAAAGCTATTGCTTTGATACTACAGGTCAAGATAAACCTGTGTCAGTTTCCACTGTCATTCCCCTACCTCTGAAATTGGTTGTCTGAATTTTTCTTTCTTTGACCTCATCCCTTCATAGAATGTCATTAGCCTTCGTTTGACTCATGAAGAAGTAAGTAATCTAAATTTTAGCAATCTAAAATGCAAGTCCATCCTTCCCTTTGATGTGTAGATGAAACAGCTGTAAGCACAGGATTTGCTACAAGGGTCACTATAGACACAAGGTCCATTCATGGCCTTGTCCCTTGTCTTTAAGTGGTGTAATGTAGACACCCCACTTTTGATCTGTGAAACTTCTGCAATTGAAGTTGCTCTGGCTCCATCTCAGGCCTTGTCAATCTAGCCAGGTCTATAGATGTTACTGAGTGGATCTACCAATCATGATAATAACCACTGAAAAGTACTCCCCCCACACAAGGAACTGGCTAATTCGCTCTGTGCAGAATATAGGTGAGAACCATACTTCTGTGGTTTTCCTGTATTCAAAAGTCTCTATCAAGGAAAGGGCAGAGTTAAAGGACCCTCCTGCAAAGGGCTCTGTGCTACACACTAAAACAGGTTTAGCTCTTTGCATTTTGGACTGCTCACCTTTTATTAAAACAATAACAATATTCCCCTTAGAAAATGAGTTCATTAAAGCTTAAAGAACCCATCCACTGAAAATAATTCTCATCAGCACCAATATATTAAAAGGTAAGGAGAGAAAATGCGTTCAATATTTTGACATCTCAGCCTCTATTCATATCTTTATTCCTCTTTATTAATAGTTGATAGTAAGTCACTTTAGATGAAAACAATGCTTCGATGAGTCAGTAACGGTCACAAGTGCTAGAGAAGGAGCTTAAGCATGGCAGCACTCATTTTTATTAAAGACAGTGCTCACTTTATAAAGAACACAATATTCTCTATGATGCGAAGAGGAAATTTATCAAGATAATGCAATTCTCCATCATAAAGTGAAGGGGCTCTCTATACACAGGGCAGAAACATGGGGTATGCAAACAGCCTGCCACAGTGACACCGTGATTACAGCCATACATTGAATACTCGGCTATTTAAATAACACAATAAATTCATTTTTGTTTCAAGCTGGATTAATAGCAGTGTTTACGGTAATAATAAGCAAAAAGGAACAAATGCTTTTTAAGGAAATTTCATTTTGATATGACTATTTATCCTCAGAGTTAAAATAATGCTTCTCCCTCTCCTGTCTTTTTCCATAAACAAAAGCCACAGTGCCAAGATCCAACATCAGAAATGGCAAAATTATATATTTTTCTTCTTTTGGGGCATAAATAGCAATGCCAAGTTCAGTTTGTTCCATTGATTTTAAGCCAAAGATACAGCAAAAAATAGTGGAAAGCCTGGTCCCATCGTGTGTCATGGGTTTCTATTAAAGTTCTAATGTAAATTCCCACTCCCTGAGTGGCAGGAGGCAGAATTACCTCTGCACATAAAAATCCCAGAGGAGAAGAGACAAGGGGAGGAAAGGGCAAAGGGAAGCAAGGGGACAAAGAGCCAAGGGAGAGAGGATCCATATGTTCTGGGATTGAGAATCAGTGCTGCAACTAAAATGAAGGTTTAAATACTATCTTTAAAGCTTTTTAAACATTTGTGTGTGTGCGTACATGAGCATGCATGGGATCTGCTATGGCACACTTGGAGAAGTCAAAGAACAATTTTCAGAGTGGATTCTTTCCATTTTTTCAATCATGTAGGTCCCAGGCCACCAGGCTCAGTTGGAGGCACCTTTACCCATTAAACCATCTGACAAAACCATATCATCTTTTAAAAGTCCACTTTTAAAATGTTTTAGACAGTGTCTGACTATGTAGACCAGACTGGCCTTGAACATAGACTCTCTGCCTCAGCAGCTATGACCTTAGTTTGCAGGTGTAAATTACATACCAAGTCTTACATATTATGGTTATATATCAACATGAGAAATTCCTACTCCCAACAAGATGTCGATTTACAAAGTAATCAAACACTACCCTACCTATTATCTCAAATATTAAAATGAAAAAACTGTGATGTATCCAGAACTTTTTAGAAACAGAGAAGTCCAAAAGCAGAGGGATAGTTTTTTAAAGCACAACTTCTCAGCCTTGGTATCTAAGCTTTAAAAAATTTTCACTAAACAGTAGAAGGTTGCCATCTTACTAATTAAATAATAGTTCTTTAACATAGTAGTTCAGCACAGTTTATTCAAGTCAACTCTAAACTCACACATTATAACAAGCTGGCCTTGAAGTTGCAATAATTTTCCTGCCTCTGCCTCCCACATGCTGGGAGTACAGGCAGGTACCACTGTGCTGGCTCCATCATCTTTGATAGTCAGCTCCTTTTCATCTCCTGCTTAGAGAAACAGAGCTTTCGTTGTTTGCACATCTTCCTTACTCTCTTAGCACCCTTCTAGAGCTGTGAACCCATCGGTATTTCAGAGACCATACCCTGAGCTGCTTTCCTTAGACACTCTTCTTTAAAAATCACTCCCGAGGTGTGTTCCACTGAGGCTGCAGGAATGACTCTCTCTAAACGCTGGGTTTTCAGGAGTGGGAAAGAAAAGAACTCTGTCATACAGCTACAGGTTGGAAAGAGTTGTAGAGGTTCAAGAGAGAAAGGTAAACCTGAAGAACTGAGCTGTGAAGCTGTAGGGCCTCTCAGCAAATAATTTTGAGTTTGGTGTTGTTCTTATTGGATATCCTATGGATTTCCAATAAGAGCAAACTTTAACTTGCAACATTCTAAAATTTTCTAGGACTTTCCCATTGCATAGTGTATCAGCACATTCACACACATACAAATATACAATACATATACACACATATGTACTACACATATTCATACGTGTATTCATATATGTATGTATGTTTGCACACACACACACTTCAAAACCCAAAACACCGGGACCTAGAAAATTCACACTGACAGGAAGCTCCATTTATATGAAATTGAAAACAACTATAACATGGTCAGTTGTTGGTACACGCATTTAATCCCAGTACTAGAAAGGCAGAGGCAGGCAGATCTCTGTGCCTTCAAGGCCAGCCTGGTCTACAGAGTGAGTTCCATGACAGTCAGAGCTACAGAGAAACCCTACTTTGAAAAACAAAACAAAACAAAAAAATCAAAAACCAAACAAACAAAAACAAAACAAAAAAAATAAATAATTATAAACTAATATCTACTGTTCTGGCTTCAACAGTTAGGTAGTTAGTTTGATATCCATTTCTTATATTTTTTTTGCCTTCTTTATAAAATGAGCCAGGCTTTAAATGTTGAGAACTGAACAACCAAGCAATCTGTAGTCAAAAATATAATTTCCATGGGTTCTGGGCATTGACTTCAGGACTTCAAGCTTTGGTAGTAAGCACTTTCACCTCTTGGTCATCTCACAAACCCAAAATATTTTAAAAGGAGAGAGAGAGACAGAGAGACAGAGAGAGACAGAGAGCCCACCGCTTTGATGACAGTATAAATCCTTACAATGGGGGCAAAGAAAAAAATCTGTACCATAAATTCAATAACAACAGCATTAAAACTACCAAAATGTACATAAAACTGTCTATGCATTAATAACTAAAAAGATTTCCCCTCTTGGGGACTTTAAAAAGTCATGCCAAGGAAATCCCAACATCCTATATCGACATCTTTTGTTAGGTTGACAGATGTCCAAGGCCATTGTAAAGAGAAACCATTTCCAGTCCTCCACTCTTTTAACACCCTCTTTAGTCAACCCGCTTTTTACCTGCCATGTGATTCCCCTCATCACCAACCCTTTGTGGCTAGTGAATTAATCAAGCTGCAACACCTTTGCCAGAGATTTTTGCCTTATATGAGAATCTGTTCACATCTGAACTATCTTCCCCCCTACAGTTTTATTTGAGAGTAGAAGAAAAGCCTCAAATTTCCATTTCAGAGTACATTCTCTCAATTAGTGAAAAGTATCTTACGCTATGCCAAGAAGTGATGCAATATTTAAAAAGCATTTGACTTTGTCAGATTCAACAATGCTAAGATAAAATGGACTTACTCTGAAGTTATCACATTGTTCTTTATCACAGGTTAAAGGGAAAACTGTAGACCCGCAAAATTTGTTAGCAGAATTTTTATATAAATTTTAGAGGACTCTAGAAACCAAATACTGCCTTCCTTTACTTTCTTGTTGCTGCAGCTTCAACTGTAAGAGTGGTCACTACCTACTAGGGCTGAACTAAGTGACTATTGTTGTTTTGAACACTTGGTAAAGGCAACGGCTGCTTATTCTGTTCAGAGTCCCTGCAGGCAAACACCTATCATCCATGTCTGACATTCTCATTGCTTTTGGGAAGTTTTTAAAGGTCCTACAAGGCAGTGATTCTCACAACCATTCCTAAGGCATTGCAGAAGTCATGGGAATGATGCCCCCAGTCTTCTAGATAAGGTCATTCAATAAGCATTAAACATGTCCACTAATCTATAAACATGGGACAAGTGAAAGAACAAATGCCGATGGCAATTTTCCCTTTTATTTCTGTGGACTCCTTTGATCCCTGTTTATTGATGCTCTCTGCAAAGGCCCAAGGCTTTTAACAAAGAGTGACAGACTCAAGGTCACTCACCAGGTCACAGAAGCACATAGTCCATGTAGCCAGAGCATGGCAGAGTCACCTTCTCTTCTAGGCCACTCCTGTTAGTCACTTCAGTGTGTAAGTGTGGAGACAAAACCCTTCCCCTATAGTTTCTGAGAACATTATCCCTCTGTGAGAAAACAACGTCACAAAGGGACGGTCTTTAAAAATGAAGTGTGATGTAGAGACTGAACCTGAGATCATAATGAACACAAAATGAGCTAACTCCCCTAATCCTATGTGGAGTGCCAAAGGCAATCAGTCCACAGTCACCAACTCCCTCCCACCACCAGCACAGACTATGCTATAATCTCAACCCAAAGCAATTTTGCTTTCCGGACACCACTGGGCCGTGTTTGGAGATCGTCTTCATTGACCATTGGGAAAAGGGACTGCCCTTGTCTCCTGCTGCCAGACACTGCAATGCACAGATAAGACAAACGGCTCTAGGGACTCTCTGATCACGGTGAACAATGAGGGATGATGAGAAGCCAAGGACAATGGCACGGGGTTTTGATCCTACTTCATGTTCCGGCTTGGTGGGAGCATAGCCAGTTTGGATGTTCACCATCCTAGACATGGACGGAGGGGGGGGGAGGACCTTGGACTTTCCACAGGGCAGGGAACCCTGACTGCTCTTTGGATTGGAGAGGGAGGGGGAGAGGAGGGGGGAGGGGAGAGGAGGAGGGGGAGGGAAATGGGAGGCTGGGAGGAGGTGGAAACTTTTTTTTCCTTTTCTCAATTAAAAAAAAAAAAGACAAACGGCTCTAAACTTAACACAGCTTTTTCTCATTTTCCAAGTGAACAAAAGCAACAGCTTTAGACCCATAAGATTAGTTGCCATGTATTGATGTATTTATATCAGAGGTACTAGTATGCAAAATGTTTGTATCACTTCATTTATTTGCTAGACTCAGAGGATGAAGTCAAGAAATACCTGTACTTTTATAACAGTATGGACGCTCTAGACAGTGTGATTAAAGCAATTTAAAAGAAAGCATAAACTTCACAGAATGAAGAAAGAACATTTCAAAAAAAAAGTGTCCAAACAATACAGACCTGATAACAGAAGATACATTTGTATAGCCACTCTGGCCACTACTGCATGAGATGACAAGTCTCACACCTAAAATGCATGGTGCCCAGGCGTGTATTTGTTGCACAGTCCCACTACATAGAAGCAGTCTTAAACAAATTTCACAGTGTGCCAGATGCAAACACAGAAAACACAACAGTAGGCATGGAGAGATGGCTAGGTTGTCAGCATCCACATTGGGAGACTTAGCACCACCCACAACTCCAGATCCATGGGAGCTGACGCCCTCTTCTGGCCTCCACGAGCACATATGCATGACCTACACACTAAATCAGTGAACCAAATCTTGATTAGAGAAGTATCCCAAAAGGAACAATTATTGGAATGACTTCTAGGCTTGTAGAAAAGTAAAAAAGCAAAAGGTTGCACATGAAAAAAACACTTAAGTTTGTACAAAAAGTAACCCTGGCATCGAAGGCTACCCAGGACACAAAATACTAACAAAGGGCCACTGGGAAGATGGGACAATGGCTACCGCTCTGCTCGCAGTGATCCCTCATAACAGATTCCTGGGAAATGCATTTAGGCATCATATTGAAATGTATTGAGAGAAAATAACTTTAATATATTTACATGGCATTGCGCCAGCACAATCTGGAAGACATTCATATTGTTCTTCACATTCTCTTATAAAAAATAAATTATTTAACCCAGAAAATAAATGGTGTGCCACCAAATTAGACATTCATTGGCAAGTGATTAAGTGAGCCAGCCATTCTCTGGCACACTCAGACTGAGAGGAAAGTGAGGTACAGTGGCTTCCCACCAAATTCAGCCAGGACACTGGCTAACTGGGCTTGGGAACTGCTTCCTAGTCTAGCATTTGCACAGACTGGCATCTCCAGGATGCCACAGACAATTAAGTACCTACTACTAACATAGTTCAGAGGCTGCTTTGAAGCATACGAAGAGCCGAGCGCACTAGATAACATGTCCCACCAATCTGTCCAGCTACCTTTTTGGTTTGCACACTTCCAAATTCAATTATTTCTGAACAGTGAAACCAGAATCTTATCATCTACAGCAAGACTTCAGCCACAGCAATACCTGTTCTTAGGGCAACCCCTTCATTTCTGCTGACAAAGCCTGGCTGTGAGGAGGGCATCAATAATTCACCATAGGGGAAAGAAAAGAACCTGGAAGCTCCTATTGACAAATAAAAGTCTTTTAGTTTCCTGTTTGTCAAAATGATAAGAAGCTTGTAGCTTCACACGTTATACTGATCTTTCCCACTGGACCTTGCACTGGGTGATAAGTAAATCTGGGGTCCTTGAAATTCCCCCTTCCACTTAGATCTCTTTGTAGGTTAGTGATTTTCTGTTGTTTCTCTTTACTTCCCACTGGAAATATTTTCATCAAGAATTTAAGGGGAAAAAAAACATAATTGCCTTCTGAGAATGTCATGCCCTGACTTCATGTGGTATTACTGGGAACAATGCCACATGAAGGATCTCTGCGTGATCCTGGAAGTTTATTTATCATTTAACATTTTTCCTATATTTGGATGATCTAACAATTGAGAGCAGATGCTTTAAAAAGCAGAGACTAGAGACAAGAAAGATTAACTGCAAACCGGTAAGCTGATGGGTTAAGTCGGAGATTTATGGACTATGACAGAAACAAACAAACTTGAATGAAGTTCTTGCTGAATCTAAACAAGGATATGCAAGTAGGCAATGAAATTTATCCAAAGCAAGATAGGTGTGTTTTCAAATCAGAGTTGCACATCCTTAAATATTAAAATAGTACGCTTATGATATAACCTTGAAGGAGGAAGGCAACTTTGAGAAAATTCTTATTTTTAAAAAAGAAAAGAATCCTTAAGAAGTCAACCCTGGCCCAGTAAAGATGAAAGTTGACCTTAGATAAATGCTCAGAAAAATTGCTTGCTATCAACTGTATAAAGATTAAAATTCTTATGTTCAATGTTGATTCCTCAAAGGTTAAAAAATTACCTGAAATATATTCATCTGTTTCCTTTGAAAATACATGTATTCATTGTGTGTATATTTGTTCATATTCATGGGCCAGGGGGCCACATGTAGGAACTTTTCCCTCTAGCATGTGACTTCTGGGTACTGAACTAAAGTTACCACCAAGTTTGGAAGCAAGTACTCCACCAGTTAAGCCATCTCGTTATCCTCTGTATTCATGTTATCCTATTTTTTTAAAAAAGGATTTGTTAGCTTTTATTTTACACGCTTGAGTGTTTGTCTCCATGTATGTAACCACCATTTGTGTGACTTGGACCAATGAAGGACAGAGGAAGGCATTAGAGAGGGTTTGTCTTCATGTATGCATGCACACTTTGTGTGCTTGTTACCCATGGAGGTCAGAGGAGGCATGAGATTTCCTAGGACTGGAGACTCAAAGAGAGTAAGTTACCACCTGTGTGATGGGAACCAAAACTGGGTCCTCTGCAAGAGTGGTGTGTGCTGTGAGTTACTGAGCCATTTCCTCGCCCTGCCATATTTGGCTTAGAATAAACTCAGGAGGATTTGCTGTTCAGAACACTATGCACTGCTAATAAAACAGCTATACAGTTTGTGATAGGCTACCTACCAACTAATTAATTAATTATTAAGATAAGATCTTGCCCTATAGCTCAAGTTTCCCCTTACACTCTTTGTCTCACACTTCTAAATGCTGGGGTGACCGGTATGAGCGGTCACCCCTTCTTTTGTTAAGTTTCTTTGATGTTCACAGCTCAAATCAGCCCTTCTTTAGATATTTACAACATTAATTCCACCATTCAAGATCTCCCATCATGTCACACACACACACACACACACACACACACACACACATAGGCATGCAGGCACCCTGCCTACCAAGAGAAGGTTGGCAGCCTACTTACCATTTTGAATGATTGGTCCCATTTCTTCTCTAGCTGTGGTACAAGTATCTTATTACTTTTCCAAAGCCTTTCCATATATGCTTGTGACCTGGGGAGGGCGTTCTCCACTATGTTGTTTATCTGAGAACATAATCAGCTCTGTTGGTCTGGGGTAAATGGCTGGGACAGAGTGGGAGCAAGAGGTGGACTGCATGAAAGAAAACCTTACACGCAGAATCCTGGAGGAGCCCTTTGAACAAAGCTGATTCTGCCCCCACGAAAGCACTTTTCACTGTCTTTAGGCAGCAGGCCTTGGAGCCCGTTTTCTTCCACATTGTGTCTGCTGATAACTAGGGATACTCAGCATTTCACTCCTTCCTGTGGCTGCCCCACTCCAGCCCTCCCTTTCTTTGAACAGAGCTTTTCCATTTTACCGTAATCTTGGATCAACTCCTGGATTCTCGTTTCTACCACAACTTTGTTATCAAAAGCACTTTGCTCACACTCACTAGTGGCTTAGTGGTCCGCCCAGAGGTATTTCCCATGATTCTCATTCCCCTGAGTCTGGGGTCTCAGCCTTCTTTTCCCTGACAGTACTGCACAGTTCTTACTCATTTTCTCTCCTTGCTGACTTCTGAGACCATGTGCACACAGCACCTCCCTCCCTGGCTTCATCTCAGTTCTACCAGTGAGTAATTCCCAAGAAGGGGCCTCTCTTCTGTTTTTCTTTTCAACTATTCTTCTGGGAGTCTATCTGCTGCTGTAGTTAAATTACCACATGTGCAACTGGCATTTCCAGTTTGAGATTTCCTCTCTTCTGGCCACGATACAGCTAGAATGGTCCCTTAGTTTGATGTTTGCTCTCTGGCCACAGTGCAGCTAGAACGGTCCCTTTGACTTCCCATGGGAGGCCTTACCCTTTCTCAGGAGTTCATGAGGGATAGAAAGGAGGTAGAGGGAGGGAACAGGAGGAAAGGAGGGAGAGGAGAATGGGATTGGCATGTAAAATAAATTGAATTTTTTTTTTAAAGAAACCATTCGTGTGACGCTTCCTTCTGGAATTACCACCCAGGCTCCTCACTTGCCAGCACTCACCCTGAGGTTCCCATTTTCCCTTTGAAGGCCTCTGTTTATGGCACAGAATCTCCGAATGCTCAAACTCTTGGCCTTCCTTACATCTCCCCTATAATATCACCAACATCATAGGGCATTCTCCGTCTCAGCCCTGTGACAGCACCCATCCCATGAATACTGTGTGGCACTTACATCAAGTCTTTCTGTAATATACTTTACCCAGTAGGGTTTAAAGAGGTGCTAGACAGGAAACTCACATACACCCAGATATTTCCCAGTTCAGATCACTACTCAAAGGCTTTCATTGTGCCCACTCTACTCCTCTGGAGGCTTGTGTAACATCTAAAGCTCTGGTACCATTTCTGTTAAGTAATACTAATTCTACTAGACAGAAAGAACTACCAAAAATCCTATTGCATTTTGTTTATTTATCAGGGTTTTTGTTTTCTACCAAAGGCCATATGTGGGAGTTACAAATAGGAAAATATTTTATTATTTTTAGTAAAGTGTATGATTATGGGTCTATGGAGGTGGGGTATGCCAATGTGTATCAGGTTCTACAAGACCAGGGGTTTCAGATGTCCTGTAGCCGAACTTATAGGCGGTTGTAAGCCACCTGACATGGATGCTAGGAATGGGTCCTCTGTAAGAACAGCAACCATGGAGCCATCTCTCCACACCCCCACAATTTCTCTATTTCAAGCCATGACCACATTTACTTAGAGTAAGGGCTTACAAACCATTCTAAATTAAACCAAACTGAGATGATACTTCACCAATGTCTCCAAATCTTGGTGTGGGAAAATTGTCTGTAATCTGTCAATCATATTTTAAATAAACACTGATTGGCCAGGCAGGAAGTATAGGTAGGAAAACTAGGCAGGAAGTAGAAATGATGCAATGAGAACAGGAGAATTCTGGGAAGGAGGAAGTCGATTCCTCCCAGTCCTGTGCAGACCACTGAGGAAGCAGGGTGTCACCTGCCAGTAGAAAAAGGTACGGAGCCATATGGCAAAAACAGATCAGAATAATGGGTTAATATAAGCTACAAGAGCTAATAAGTAGCCTGCGCTAATGGGCCAATCAGCTTTATAACTTATGGAGATCTCTGTATGATTTTCTTTGGAGCTTGCCAGCTGTGGGGTACTGGGCGGGACAGAAACCCCAATTAGCAGGACTTCATATTACAGAATCTTAGTAAACTATTAAAGGAGAGGCATTCAGATAAAGCCCGCTTGGAATTCCCTTTGAAAGGCTGAACTGTTTGACAATGTAGTATGTTTTTCAAAGGACAGTAAGAGAAAAAGGGATTAATGCTCTACTCAACATGTTGGGTTTTTATGGTAGCAATGTAGGAAGAGAAAATTAGAATTAGGTCAGGGGCATTGCCTAGTGCTTCCTTTATCTTTCTGGGATTTCTGAAGGATGAAGGATTCACTATTAACTGATATTACTTCTTAGTGGGCATTTTTACTTTGACGATTCTCATTTAACTTGAAGAATCAAAATGGGATGAATGTATACATTATTGAGAGGAATTACTCTGCTGGCTGAAAGGTTAAAAAAGCCCTTGCTGTTTTACAATTACAAAATATAAATTACAGGACAATGGACCATAGAGAAGCACAGTTTTAAAGAATATATGTAGATATTTTACTATATTCTTTTGGCAGTACAAGTTTTCAATGAGTTACTTGGCTATTATGAACATCAAAGCATTTGGGCAGTAATAAGCAGAAACTGTGGACTTATGTAATTTACTTATTAACTATTTTAATAAATCTTTATAATTTGTAATTATGTGTATGTGTACACATTTATGTGTGGAGTGACCCTGGGGCCCAGAGACATCAGATTTCCTGGAGCTGGAGTTACAGGGATTGTTTGATTCACCCAGTGTGGGTGCTAGGGACCAAATTCTGGTCCTCTACAAAACTTGTTATTTCTCTTAATCACTAAACTGTATTTCAGTCCTGGACTGTTTCTTTTTATTGTTGGTTGGTTTGAAATCATAATTTATTCTGTTCATCTCAACAATACATTACCCACAGGAATTTTGCAGGAACTTGTGACTTAAGATATTATAGATGTGAACAGAGAGAGAAGTACCAGAGAAAATGAGAAAATGGAAGATGAGAAAAAAGCAGAAGACACAGTGTTTGGGATAATCCTGATTCAAAGGAATTTGTTTGTATTAGTTATTCAGTCAAAAAGGTCACAGCTCCTCTGAAAACAGATTCACATTATAATCTCAATTTTTAGCTCCAACTCCATCACTGTGCTTTAAGACTGTATACCCAGTAAGATATTTTACCTAAATAGCTTAATAGAAATAATAGAAGCTTTTGTTTTTAAAAATATCGAATAAGCATGGGTTGAAGTTTCAAAAAAATATCACAGCTTCTAAGAGCAAAATAGAAAGCATCCATTGGCTTGACTTCATTTTCCCTGTGACGGCCACAGTTATCCACACACACAGTGGTGGCACAGGCATGTATGGCTATAAAATTACGTTCAGTAGCAGCCCACATTTGACAATGAAATGCATAAACTACACAACACATTCACATACATGAATCCAGAGCTAAGAATTTCCACCCACACACATTTTTTTGTGGAGGGGAGTCATGGAGGTCATGTTTACAGTCAGGTAAATAGAGGCTGTTATAAAAAAAATATTTTTCTACATTTTTACAAAACATACTTGGAGGAAAAAGAATATTCTGAGTGTGAAACACAGCCTTTATTCAGTCAGGCAATGTAATTATGGAAAAAAAACATATCCACATTGTCTAATTAGGTCATTAAAAACATAAATGCGTCATGGAAGCTTTTCCTTTTGCATAAGACATAAAATGAGACAATGAAAACAGTCTGGTAATATAGAAAGGTCTAGAATTTGTTTCTTTTCAAAAATAATAGGTCCTTTCATCTTTCTTTTTCCTTAGACAAAGACAATTAATTTAGAGACAAAATCTTCTAATTAGTTCAGAGTTTACCCATTATCATATTTCAGAATATTTAACCAGAAACAGGAAAATAAAGGAGGGGATAAAGAAAATACATGGAAAATTATCAAAGGAAGTGAATGAAATCAAGAGAGTGGGCTGTTGATCAAAATGCGTCCTGCAGAGTCAAGATGAATATAAAGTTCACATTCACATAACACCAAGCAATCTGGGAAACCAGAAAGGTCTCAGGAGGAAAAGACTGACATCTGCCTGTGGGTCTTGAAATCCAGGCTTTAATTACAGCTAACTTAAATAAAACAAATGGCATGATTGTTTTGCCTCTTCCTCTGTCTGCTGATTATTATTTCTTGAATTTCACAGGATCGCATTCTTCAAAGCATTAAGAAACAGAACCTGAAAAAGTGAAGGAGAAGATCTTTACCTGGGATCCTCGTAGCCCTCTTTTGTGGTCCCATTCTGAATGACTCATAAGCTGTGAAGACAAGAGGATAATTATGGTAAATTAAATGCGTATTTTATGTCACCAATATTTTTATTCTTGCGTCGAGAGAATAATTAAGCTGCTAACATCTGTGTTCTAATAGTAATAGTATTGAGTAAAAATCATGAGTAAATTAACACGAAGGAATAAACTGCCTTGATAACTAGCATTCCTATACTGGTAACAACGGTATCTGCATATCTTTGGTACGAAGAATCTGCTATGTATGGCTTTACCCTTCTTTGCCGGGGAAATTCTAGACACATGTCAAATTGTGCAAAGCTTCACTTTCATTCAGTAACCCTGTGGTTACCCAGAGAAATAAACAGTGGGGCTGTGTGTTACACTGTCAGCAAAAGGAAGCAGAAGGCTAATTTTATTTTTAGTAATTTTCAACTATACATGTATATATAACTATACAAATCCATTGTCCTTAAAATTTTATACCCTTTTATGGCTAGAGAGATAACTCATTGGTTAAGACCTCTTGCTCCTCTTAAGGAGTACCCAGATTCTGTTCTAACACCTATATGCTCATAACCAACTATCCTAAACGCTAGTTCCAGGTGTTTTGATGGACATCCAAGGACACCAGGCATACACATGGTGCAAAGACATACATGGAGAAAAAATAGCCATATACATAAAATAGATATAAAAATAAGTCTTAAAAAGGCATACTGTTTGAACTAAGTAAACCAAAATATAAAACTCCAGTAACAATATGTTAAAATCTGTTATCCAACAGAAGACAAAATCAGCCAGTAGGTATAATATGAGAAAAATACACAGTGCAATTATAATTTGACTTTAAAATCTTTAACAAAAATTGAATGAGAAACCCTTGTGACATGATAAGGCAAAATTAGACTAAGGCAATAATTTATGCTACTCATTTTACAAGTCATAGCTGGCCATCATATTCAGCAGAGCCACTGCAATGATTTAATTATAGTTTGGCTAACACATGATTTGGGCAAAATTATCCAACTAACCATTATGCAAAATTAAATGTTCACACAGTTCATATTTCTTTATGCTTTAATTTTAAAATTTTTGATTTATGGGCACTGCCTTTTCTGGTAAATGCTCATTAATTCTAATTTAAGGCTGATGAGGTTCACAAATACTAATCAATCAGTCAAATAATTAATATGGTTTATAAATATTTAAATTAGAGCCATTTAATTACTTATTCTCTAGAATTATCAAAAACAATTCTTGACACATTTCAATTGTCAGCCTCTTTGTGGCCTTGGGATTGGCTCATACTAAGAGCAGGAAGGAGAGGACCTCTGCACAGAATCCAGTGGCGTGATGACGTGAGCTCTAAGCTGGTGGTCAAATGATTTAGTAGAGTGTTTGAGAAAGAATACATGGATAGGAGGCTGGCTCCTATGATCATTACTTTCCCTACTAATGATTTCAAGCCATAGCGTGAGAATAGCCTGGCAAAGTCAGCTACATGGCTATCACAGTAAACACAGGTCAATTCATTATCTAAATGAATATTATAATCCATATTCCATGGATTAAAGAGAGAATATTTGCCTGTGACAACTGGTCAATAAGGCAATATTTTTCTTAGACCAGAAAGAAAACCATGATGTTTCTCCTCTCCCCCGTCATTAATATCTTACATATGTTGATGTTTTAAACCCAAGAATAATGTTATTTCTAATGTATACTGATTTGAGTCACCATGTTTTACAGAAAGGAAGATCAGCTCAATATCAACTAGATACTTTGTAAATCACAGTTTTTAGGAATACTGCAAAAACTCACTGTCTCAATTTGGCATAGATAAAAAGCTGACCAAGAAAGAATATAGTTTGTTTGCATTAAGATTTATTTTGTGTGTGTGTGTGTGTATGCACACACGCCTACATTAGTTTACGCATGTCATGTACATGCAGAAGTCTGTAGGGGCCAGCATAGGGAGGAGGGAGGACATCAGATCCCCTGGAACATTAGTTGCAGATGGTTGTCAGCTGCCTGTGTGTGCCAGGTCCTCCACAAGAACACTGGTTAGCTGCTTAGCCATCTCACGAGCCCAAGACTGTGGTATAATTTTTTTTAATGTAGACTACTGCTACTATTTTCAATGCCATTAAAAGTTACACATGATTTCTATAGCATATGCAAAATGTAAATGAAAAGCAATTAACTCTAAATATGATAACTGAGATGAAGAAATGTTCTTAATAAGAAGGGCATCAAAGAAAAATAACTGGAAGTTCCCCCAATGGATTTAAGGCTTTAGCCCTTAAATTCCATTTTTAATAAGAGTGATTTGAGCTTAAATTATCATTTATTATTTCAGTGTTGAATGTATGGGGCTTATTCCAGGGTTTTTTGTGATTCTTTATAATGCAGAAGCAGTGGCAAATATTCCTACAAAAACAGAACCACAAGGCAAAGGGTTTCAAAAAGTGCTTAGAGGTTCTGCAGCACACTCTCTGGGCTGGTGATTGTGAGTAAAAAGGAAGGCAGTATGCATACGGAAGCCCATGGACTTCAGAGTGAAGTACAAACTATTGTTATTCTATCAACAAAAAAGCCAGATACGTTTTTGATCAATCTGATAGATTTAGTGCTACCTCACAAATGATCAAAGCTGTCAGGGGATTAGATTTAAAAAAAGAAAACATGCATGGGCCAAGGACAACAAGGAACAGAAGTAGAACTGGACAGTTTTCTTCATTCAATCTATCCCATATGGACTAAATCTTTGAGATAAATGAATAGCAGCGGTGCACCTAAGCAATTCTGGAAAACCTATCTGAAAGTATTAACTCCTTTTGAGATAGTCCTTTGTTGAGAGCAGTGTGTATGACTTTATGATGTGTTAAATATAAGAGATAGAGAGAGAGATGAGCCCTGGAAAATACATAAGGTCTGGGGATGCCAGCATGCTCTCATTAAAGAGTACAGGCTACTTAACTCAGAAAAAGAAAGCTGCCTATCTGCCACCGTCTATTAACACATTTTCCCTGGCTATTCACTGTGATTCCTCCTTGGGGGAGTGACACGTGATAAGTATCTTACCAGAAGGTTTGGGGGCATAGGTCACCAAGGTTAATCCTACACATGGCAGGCAAAAATCTTTCCAAAGGATGAAGAAGTCTTGGGAGAGAGACAGGACACGGGGGTGGGGTGGGAGGGGGGGTCCCTTGTGTCTCTTTTCAGTTCTCATGAACCAAGAAGAGCAAAATAAAGATATTTAAATTTATTCCTGGTGGGCAAACTACACGTTCTTCAAGAGAGACAAGCTTGTCACAGGAAGCATGCAGAGCATCCCGGCCCTTTGACACTGAGTCATTTTCGTCGTTACAGAATAAATTCCTCCTTCTTTCCATCCTATTCACAATAATAAATTTCTGCATTGCGGCCTTCAGCTAGCAGTATGTTGCACAATGCTGCCTTCCAAGGAAAACAAAATCGCTGCCAAGCACAGAATTCACGAAGTTCACAGGAGTGGCCAGAAGGCAACAGGGAAACACAAAGGCTCTGTCTGAGTACAGATATTTTTAAGAGTGCCGTGAGAAATGACAAGGGCTGGCAGGGTGTCTCCTTAGGTAAGATGTTTTCATCCGATGTTGATAGAGCTTCATTTTGCCACTTTCTCCCGTTATTTGTTTGTTTGTATAAAAATAAATGCCTTTACAGGGGCATCTTGGGAGAGTGGTTAATGAAAGTCTGCAAAGCTGCAAGAGAACTGAAACTGTGAGAAAGAAGAAATTATTCCTAGCATATATTCTAGAAGATATGGAAGAAAAATAACTAGTTGAGCCTTATGGAGTAGGCTTATCCTATTGAGCACTTGTTTAGCACATGTAAGGGTTTGAGCAGGATTCTCCGCCTTGCATGGAGTGAGGGGAAGGAGAGACTCACAAAACAATAAGAGCTTGGATGGGTATGGCCTTCTGGCTCCATATTTAGTTTGATGGACATGGAGTTTTCAGTGTGATGAGCAAGTTCAAATTTATTTAGCCTTGGCATGCTATCCCTCTGGCACATGCTTTTCAATCTTTTGGTAGGTAGGTTTTCCCACTCCAGAATTCTGTATGAGAATATGGCCACCTTGCTGGTTCCACGTGCACAAAGGCTGTGGACTGGGGAGATATGCAACTGAGAATTCGGACCAGCACAGCCCTGTCTTTGATGCTCCTTTCTTTGTCTACTGTTGTCAAGAGTGAGATATCAATTCTACCCGGTGTTCTTCAAGCAAGGGGCAATGGAAGTTTGCTTTTACTCTCACTAAGTCAGATATAAGCCAACATAATCACAGAGTTTCCCACACTTTGTTTCTTAGCCCTCCCGGTTTGTACATTCAAGACCTGAGACTTTGCAAAATATAATACAGATCATATGGAAAGCAATTTAATGTCCTTTATAATTAAATAGCTAAACTGGAAAACATTATCAACTGCCTTTGGGTGGACCAGATATAACTACCTGCCTGCCTCATAAACAGCCTTCATTACAGTTTCTTCAATACCCCCCCCCCACACACACCCTTAAATCAGCTCCAGGTTACAAGGTATTATCAGTGATGTTGACTTTATTGAAGGTTTTATAGGGGACACAGAGGAGTTAGTTACATTACACAGAACACAGTCAAGAGCCCTGAAAATAATAATCTCTAGGGAGCACACAGTTTCTCCATACCCAACTGTGCCCTGGTGTCCTTTGTTTGTGACAGGGTAAAGCAAGTGAGTCGTTTTCAAGTTACTAGTACCAGTTTGTTTTTTTTTTTTTTTTTTTTTTTTTTTTTTTTTTTTTTTTTTT
>NW_026067905.1:2708912-2718887 GCF_014885135.2 Alexandromys fortis
TCTCTCTCTCTCTCTCTCTCTCTCTCTCTCTCTCTCTCTCTCTCTCTCTCTCTCTCTCTGTGTGTGTGTGTGTGTGTGTGTGTGTGTTTAGAAGCTGGAGATTATCTTTGGATATTGGTATTTAGCTATCATCTACCATTTTTTTTATTTTGAGATGGATTCTCTTGTTGTCCTAAAATTTATCACATAGCCTAGATTGGATAATTAGCGAGCTCCAGGGACCCCTATCTTTTCTTACCCAGCAACACATTACAAGCATGTGCTACTATACTACACTTTGGCTTCTGGATTTTTGTTTGTTGTTTGTGGGTTTTTTTTTTTAGTTTTGTTTGTGTTTGGGGGATGGTTTGGGGGATTGAACCATGTGCTTTTGTGGCAACTATTTTGCTAGCTGAACCATCCCGCTTCAGAAAGAGAGCATTACACATCTGAACACAGCCCACTGAAGGACTGAAATTCGTGGAGACTTTTTTCTTTTCACAGATAGACATGAGGTCCTTAACTCTATCCACATGAACCTCTGATCCTGACTTTAAGCTGACAGCAGTAGAAAGTCCAGACCAAGGAGAAAGAAGACTTCATCTAGCAACTCAGATGAGCTGAGGTTTGAAACCTCGGCTGTTCTACGGCAAGTTCTACATCTCTGTTAAGTGTAATGTTCTAACACTTGAGTTGGGATGTTTCAATAATTCTCCTTTGCCTCCCCCCCTCACAATGACAACCAGTTCACTAACCTTATGCTGCTAAATCTTACAAATATTAGTGAAACGATATTTAGATTATGCATAATATTTATGCCATGTAAGCACTGATATTCTCGGTGCAGGAACTCTTACTGATCAATCAGCCATCCTACTTAACAGCTCTTTCCTGTAAGAAGAAATACACTCATAATTCTGCATATGGAAATTCCACCAGTGATATTTCAACCCACACTGGTTATTAAAGTCTGGGGAAGTCTTCAAGGAAGGAGATTTAATTTAAACATTCCATGGAACCTTTCTTTCTGCTTGAAGAAAGATTAGCAATTTTCTAAGAAATAGATTTTCTGCAATCTGTTCTGTGGTTTTCTGAGCGTTTTTCTTATAATTTATTCTCTTTCATTATTAAAAGAATCATGTGACTTTGTTTTATGAATATAAAGTGAATTCAAAGATGCAGGGTAGAAGCAATTACATAGTAATTGAACAGAAATTAAAATCTAGGTCAGTTAGGTGCAAATCACATTGCTTCTTTTTCCTACTGTTTTGCTGTTAAAGTAAATAATCAGATTCCACAGTCTCTTGGGTCTTTGGCACAGGACCATTTTGGTGGGGAGAAAGAAAGACACAATATTTCATCTTCCTTCATTTGGGAACTCATTGCAGATGTTAGTGTGATAGATTTATTTCTTCAAATCTACTTCCCCTCATATTCTCCAACTTCCTTAAGACTGTAGAACATGAGAAAAAATGTAATTTTCTAAACACTGTAAATTGATGATACTTCACGTCAATCGCTGTGCAATCATACTTAAGGATACAGTAAAGCAGATATTGCTGCTTAGCTACCAACTTCTCTTTTGGCGTAGCTCATTAGTACCACACATTCATTCCTAAAATCACTCATTCATCCATTCACTCTTTTAGCATAAATTAGTTGCACATATTTAGCTCTATGTTCTATGAAAATGTAACAAGGGTGCAATTTCCCAACCTCAAGGCTCCTTATAAGACCTTCTGAATCATTAATTAGGAGTAAGAGGTGATGATCCATGTGAATTCATCAGGTTAACTGGTTCAAATCTCATCTCAGACATGATGTTGACTTATGACTTACATGATCTTGGTACAGCATATATACTCATCTGTTATTTTACCTTGACTAATGATCATATCACATTGTCACCACACTTGAGTTCTTTTAGAAGAGTACAATTTAGATATATGTAGGTACTTCTAAATAAACTTGAATTTGAAAGAAAAAACTCATCCCTTGACTAGACCAATAAACACTTACAAAATCTGAAAAACTTCAAAATTAAAACTATTTGTCATGCATCATGAATTAAAGTCATATGTAATACACATGCACAATCATGAGTTCTACACAGCTTCACAAATCAGATTTAGACAGATTTTCTCTAAGGCAATTGGAAAACGCTATATTTTCGTGTATTTTGTCCCTATGGTGGTGGAAGCTGGTGATTGCTTAATAAGAAGAGAATCTGAACCCCAATCTATGTTTTGAGAAGATCACCTAGGGGCAAAGCTATAAGTTGGTTCAACAAGCAGAAGTCTGGCTCCAACCTTCACATTTATGGTTTACTAGTTGGAAATACAATCAATTTCCCAGTGCAAACAATAGGTCTAGAAACACAAGCAAACAAAAAGCTGGCTTTAGCTCTGGATTAGAACATGCACAAGGTCCTGGGTTCAGTCCCCATTGCCACAAAATACCTGATTTTTTAAAATAAAAGAATAAAGCAAACCAACGATCTAAGAATCACTCCTCCCAATTCTGTGAAAATATTCTAGAACTCATGAAAAAACAAAAAAACCTCATACGTTCTGAGCAGATGAAACAAAACGATTTTTATAAATATAAAACACAGATGCATTATGACTGTAATTTATTAAGTCCACAGACTTTAGTTCAGTTGAAACTCAAATCACTGATCACCTCTGAATGCAATCGTAAATCTGTACTTTACGGTTCATTACACAATGTCTTGTATTATTTCTGGCAATCTGGATAATTATGTAGGAAACAAAAACCGAGGGACCTCATTTGCTGTTTCTGAATGTTTACCTGCTGTTAAGCGGGATCGGGTTAACAGTTTTCAGTTTCTTTACACGTTTAGATTCCATTTATATAATAATAGCCCATGAAAAGACTCGTTCAAGGTTATTTTCCACAGAAAATTATTAAAATGCAGTGGAGGCTTCATAAAATTAATCTATAAAAATGATCTCTTCTTAGGAAAATTGTCAGAAAATTAGGGGAAAATAATGAAATCCAGAAACAGTGTCAGTAGGACCAAAAAAAAAAAAAAAACTCAAAGATTTATTTGTTCTTGAATTTGGATCACCTCTTTCTTCATAAAAGACACTGATATGTTGAATTTGGTATAAACATCATATAATTCTTTTGAATCCAGTATTAAAATTAAGAAGCAAAATAGCTTACATCTGAAGCTATAACCATATCTGTGTGTATGCATGTGTGCTTGGTTATATTTTATGTATGTATTTATGTGTATATTTGTATGTAGTGTGTTTATATTCATAAGTATAGTTGCTAATATATAACTTACCTTTAATTATATAAAATATTTAAAACAACTTCATTTCAAACTGTTATAAATGGCTAACTAACTGAACCTGAGGAAATTCTTTAGCCTACCATATTAAGGAAGGCTCTTAAAAATAATTAAAAATGAAAACAGCATGACTTTTAAAATAAAACTGAAATTCATATGAATTATATCACTGAACTTCTTTTAAAGCCTGATAAGTAGAAACAACTGCTGAATTTACCTTTACAAAAGCATTTGTTCAACTATGTTCATAGCAGTATTATTTGTAATAGCCAGAACCTGGAAACAACCTAGATGCCCTTCAATGGAAGAATGAATGAAGAAAGTGTGGAATATATACACATTAGAGTACTATGCTGCGGTAAAAAAAAAAAAAAATGACTTCTCAAATTTTGCATGCAAATGGATGGAAATAGAAAACACTATCCTGAGTGAGGTAACCCAGACCCAAAAAGATGAACATGGGATGTACTCACTCATAATTGGTGTCTAGCCATAAATAAAGGTCACGGAGTGTATACCTGGTGAACCTAAAGAAGCTAAATAAGAAGGTGAACCCAAGTAAAAACATATAGTTATCCTCTTGGCTATGGGAAGTAGACAAAATTGCCGGGGAGAAAATTGGGATTTTAGGGGTGGGGTGGGATGGGGATAAGGGGGGATGGGGAGAGAAAAGTGAGAAGGGGAGGATTGGGGGAACTTGGGGAAACAGGAAGACTGGGATAAAGGAAGGTTGGATAGGGGAGCAGGGAAGCTATTGTATTTTAGGGAGATGTATATTTCAGCATCATTTCTACATACACACCCATCTGATATGAAAAATCTCTTTTTAGAATAAACGTTAAATTAATCCCCACTTAAACCTGAAAATTGTTATTGAAATGTTGGGGGAATAGAAGATTATAATTAACATTTTTAAAAACTTATTTTTAATTATTTGTATGCTTGTATCTGCACGTAGGTATGTTCTCAGGAATGCAGATGCCTTAGGAGGCCAGAAGGTGGCTTTGGACACCCTGAAGTTGGAGCTACAGGTGGTTGTGAGCCATGTGCCCTGTGCTCTAGGACCAAAGTTACAAGTTCTGTAAGAGTACTAGTATTAAACCAGCTCTCCAGTCTCATAATTAACTTCTTCGTGTGTAAGACATTAAGATACTTTAGCTGTATTAATGAGCATATATTAGCATGTCTTCTTTATTTTTATACTGGTAGTGTGTCTGTCTGTGTGTGGGTGTAAGCATTATGAGCATGGGCATGCCATAGCATGTATATTGAGGTTAAAGAACTGTAGAAGGAGCAGTTTAAGGGGTTCTGTTCTCCGTTTACACCATGTGGATCCTAGAAATCCAGCTCAGGCAATTAGGCATGGGGGCAAGCACTGCTGCCCACTGAGCAATCTCTCCTTCCCTGGAATCTGATTTCTGTGCACAGGGCTCTGTATTTTTCTCACTAGCCTCTCTGGAAGGCTTTAGGAATTTTTCCACTTATATTTGTTCTGCTTGCCAAGTCAAAGGGTTATGTTAAGTAGTCACATTGCTTTTATTTTTGAGTTGGCTGGAAGAATTCTCCACAAAGAGATGCAATATCAACCCTTTTATGGGCTTGTTATCTTAAACTGTGGTCTGCACGGTAGCTCTTATTTTCCTTTTCCCTGAGAGCAAAGTCTCTCTCCAAACACTTCAGTGTTAAGTTCAGCTTTGATGTGTACAGTTAAAACTTATTTTAATAACCCCCTATCCATTCTTCAAATAATGTTTTGACCAATATACGACCTTTCATAAATGTCTTAGAGTTTCTATTCTGTAATAGCCATCATGACCAAAAGCAACTTGTGGAGGAAAGGGTTTATTTCAGCCTGCAGATCTCAGATCACATTCCACTATGGATGGAAGTCAAGGTAGAAACTCAAGGAAGGAATTGAACGTGAACCACAGATGAACACTGCTCACTGGCTCACTCCATGGCTTGCTCACTCTGCTTTTTTATACAAATCCAGGACCACCAGCCCAATGATGGCACGGCCCTATGACATCAATCAGCAATTAAAAAGAAATTACCTACAGACTTGACTTCAGGTCAATTAGATGGAAGTATTTTCTCAATTAAGATTCCCCTTTTCCAGATGTCTTCATGTCAAATTGAAAAAAAAAAAAAGCCCAAACATGAAAATGTATGCAAACAATAATCTTGTAATGCTACATTGACTTTTATTTATTGTTGCTTCTGGGAATCAAATTCAGGTTATTGACAGATGCTTTAATGCACATTTTTTTTTTTGAGACAGGGTTTATATGTAGCTTTGGACCCTGAACTTGAACTAGCTCTTGTAGACCAGGCTGGCCTTGAACTCACAGAGATTCGCCTGCTTCTGCCTCCCAAGTGCTAGGATTAAAGGCATGCACCACCACCATCTGGCAAATGCATCATTTTTATTTTAAAAAATTTTCAAATCCATTAAGCAGTATCTCATTGCCATCCTTCATCAGTGATGGATCCATACCCTACAGAGTTCTCTACTAGGAAGTATATACTGAAGGTCTTAGAGACAGATGGGTACAGTAAGATCTGCCTTCTAAGTGCTAACACTGACTCTTTGCTTTCTATCATTCCACCCAAGAATGAGCAAGTACTGTGAAATCACGTACATGAGGACACCGAGTTCTTCGCTGAAACAGGGGAAATAGTGATGGCTGACCTAAACACAAGATGGCTCTGAGTAAACTGAGCTTGAAGGTATGCACAGAATACCACCATGAGGAAGGACAAATTTAGGGTCAAGCAGTCAAGATTCACAGAACCTCTATATGATTTTAAAACTTCAGGATATTTAAGGTCAGAAAAAAAGGCAAGATAAAACATCTAAAAGTAGGAATTATATCTACATGTTCTGTGATTTAGAAAGGTGGTCTGTATGACAATAGTTCTTGTAGAAAGAACATTATGGCAGAAATGACTTAGAAGATACTTGCTAAACACTGAATTAAAAATATAAGCTTATTATTTTTCTCTTCTAATCTCACCAAGGAAATACTTCTCACCCTTTCATGGCCAATGATGTAAGATACCAAACACTCATGATCATGACCAAGTTCTCATTCTGCAGGGGTTTGGCACGGCGTCAACAGGTGTAATTAATAAAAGAAAATCAAACTGTAATACCCTGAAGGAGGCAATATTCACACTTCAAAAGATGTGGGGAATCTCTGCCCCCCTTAAAGAAAGAGGTCGCTTAAGTTTCAAATACAGCTTGGCTCTCTGGATCAGGAAAGTACATCTGAAGGCCTGGAGCTGCTGCCAAGCATCCAGATTTCCACTTTTAATCACACAGACTAGCAAGAGGGCCTCTGCCATCCAGATATTGGACTGAAAGTACTGATGTGAATTCAGATGAGGAGATAAAAGCATTAATCCCATGGCACATAATCTTTCAAGGGGACTTAATGGACATGCCTTGCTGTTTGGCCCACTCTTATCCATCAGAGGTAGATCACACCACCTCCCAGACTGGAGAAAGACAGAAAAAAAAGATCTGAAAGCAGAACAGATTTTAAAAAGGGGCAGACATTCTTTGATGAGGGGACTCTTACTGCAGAAAACTTTCCATCCATTAACTCATTAAGTATACAGTGATTGCCACCAGCTAGGCTCAAGTAGCATTAGAGAGACAAAAATAAATCAGCATGAGTCTTTACCTTAACAGAATTTCCATTTGTAAGGGGAAGCAAATTTGTAGCTGAAGAACTATGGCACTATGCTACATCTCTTAAAATATCCATTCCTCAATGACACAGAGGTATACAATCCATTTGAAGCACAGTTTTAAAGTGGAAATGGACTAGAGACATGGCTCAGTAGTTAAGAGCATTTGTGCCTGCAGAGAACTACAGTTTAATTCCCAACACAAATATCAGATAGCTCACAACTGCCTGTAATTCCAAGTTGAGGAGATCTGATGCTCTCTTCTGGCCTCCATGGGCACCTGCACACATACATACACAAACACACACACACACACACACACACACCCCACGTGGGCACATGCACACACTTTCATTTATGTGAAGGGGACCTTATACAAACTAACTGTATATAAAAGTACGTCAGTGAACTGTTTTGAAAGTGAGAGTTTCTTTACAAATAATCTATATTCACAATACAGGCAGGAAAGAGTGGGTACTTCTAGATACACAGTGTGGAACTTCTGATAGAGAGGACCAAGACTTGGAATACTTGCACCAAAACCTTAAAGGCAATGTTGCCATGTTTATATTTGATCTTAAGAAAGATTGTGTCTAAGAAACTAGATATAATTGTCTCGTGTCAGTGAAGGTGGACATCTGCAGAGAGAAAAACATATTCTAAACTGACTTACAATCTGGGAAAGGGAACGGGCTAAGGAGGATCCACCTAAAGACAGGTGCCAGGAGTGAGAACAAGAAGGTGAGCACTCAGACCTGAGGTGGAGTTTTATTTCATAAAAGAACACAAATAAGGGCTGACTGAAGGAACAAGATACTCCTCACAATTTGCACGTTTTCATGCTGTCCAATACATGTCTATTCAAAAAAATATGCAAATTCTATGGTGAATCTGCCATCTACTCATATAGCCTGGCACCTTGGTGGTATTCCAGAAGTAACAAGTACAGGAGAGTCAGATAATAAAGCATGAACAAATGGGAGGTGTGGAGAGATAGCTTAATGGTTAGGAGTGCTTCCTGTTTTTACAATGGAGAGGGTTGAAGGGGAGGGGAGAGGCAGGGAGGGGAGCAGAGAAAAATGTAGAGCTCAATAAGAAAATGTTCATTTTTATATAAGAGACTCTGTCCAAACTTTCTTATATGCAAAACATGTCTACCAAGCTCTTCAAAAATGCTGCTGCTGATGGCAACTCAAAGTAACTTCTAAGGTCAAGTTAACCCTTCACACACTCATGCAATCTACCCAATGATTGTTTATTCTAAGCAAGAGCTCCATAGGTGTAGGTGTCCACACCGTCATTCTTCCCATCACATATCTTCCCTGCATTATCGTTCCTTTCCCTTACAGCTCTCTCCATGGGCTTTAGCAAAGATGACTCTGCATGGATGCTTTCTTTCCATCCCCAGAATAGGTTAGGAAATGAATCAATTAATAGGCTTCCTGGGGTGTATTTGCTTCCTGTGTTGCTGTTTGCAGATTGTAGGGCTGAAGTGGAGAATTAAAGGTGAAAATTCTCCCCATTTGACAACTATAGGAAAAAAACTTTCACATTTGAACACAACGCAAAAGGTATGTTCAAAAAATCAACTCATTATACACTTAAGGTTTTTTTTTTAATGAAAATGAAATTTTAGATGTGGGAACAGTTTGTGAGTCAATGGGGGTTTGCACCTCAAAGCAAGGTCCCTGAAATCAGAGTCTCTGTGTGTTCAATTAACTTCAGTTACTTTAGAAGGCAAAATTCTTGAATAGTTTCATTACATAAAAATTACCCAGTTTCTTCATTGGTATCAAAATTCCCCAATGATGTTGTATCACCCTAAGATGAGAAAGGAATTGCACACTCACACAAGACTCTCTCTCTCTCTCTCTCTCTCTCTCTCTCTCTCTCTCTCTCTCTCACACACACACACACACACACACACACACACACACACACACACAAGTGAATTTCATCATGAGGGTTAAGTCTTGATTGTACTAAGTTGGCAATGTTCGGGACCCATTTGATTTCTTTGACTTGATTTCTTATTCATTCCTATGAAATAATGGCATTAAATGACAGGGGGGAAAAAGCAAAAATGTTTTATTATCTGATGTGATTACAAGATTTAGCAAATTTAATAAGGTCAGCATAAAAATAACTACCTTTCATTTAAGGATCACTCTGTTTATATCAAATAAGCATCACTTTGAAATGATTGCTTCTATCATCTTATAAACTATAGAGTAATAGGAGAAATTTATTCATTGGATTTGGAGAGTCTTATTGGCCTGAGGATCCAACCACCTTGTTTGCGGGTAAAATACCAAAGAAACAGGCTTTATGTTGTCATAGGAAGAGCGTTTTTCTTCCAGAAATCCACACCAGGCAGGAAACTTCTCTTTTATTTTGGGGATCCCAACTCTGACTTACTCCAATGTCTAATAGTACAGTCAAAAAGACAAGATCTCCTGAGTAAATTGGGAGCATAGAGACCTTGGGAAAGGGTTGAAGGGGAGGGGAGAGGTGGGAAGGGGAACAGAGAAAAATGTAGAGCTCAATAAAAATCAGTAAAATAAACCTTAGATTGCAGAAATGGTTTCCAAGCATGGGTACTTTCTAGGGCTGCGAACACTGCTTTAGCACCACAACAAACTTGTGGATGTCAGAAAGCCTGGAGGTGGACATGATAGATCTCTGTTCTAGGCTTTAATGTGTTGAGATTAGTGAGGCCTGCACATTTCTCCTAATTTGACAATTAAGATTAATTTAAAAGCATAATATTTTTTATTAAGAATAAGAAAAAAAAAGTTTCTGCTTCCTCCCAGCCTCCCATTTCCCTCCCCCTCCCCCCACTCTTCTCCCCCTCCCCCCACTCCTCTCCCCCTCCCTCTATAATCCAAAGAGCAGTCATGGTTCCCTGCCCTGTGGAAAGTCCAAGGTCCTCCCCCCTCCGTCCATGTCTAGGAAGGTGAACATCCAAACTGGCTAGG
>NW_026067905.1:2720518-2725559 GCF_014885135.2 Alexandromys fortis
GAGAAGCTTCTGTAAAGCAAAGGACACTGTCACTAAGACAAAAAGGCAACCTACTGACTGGGAGAAGATCTTCACCAACCCCGCAACAGACAAAGGTCTGATCTCCAAAATATATAGAGAACTCAAGAAACTAGACTCTAAAATGCTAATTAACCCAATTAAAAAATGGGGCACTGAACTGAACAGAGAATTCTCAAAAGAAGAAGTTCAAATGGCCAAAAGACACCTAAAGTCATGCTCAACCTCATTAGCAATCAGGGAAATGCAAATCAAAACAACTTTGAGATATCACCTTACACCTGTCAGAATGGCTAAAATCAAAAGCATAATATTTTTTAATGAGGTCTTTTTCCACAGTACTAATTCTTATTAAAAATCTATTATGGAGTAATCGATATGAACTCATCCTTCTAGTCAATCCTTCAACACTATATTTGAAACTATTATTCAGTGTCCATACTAAATTTATTTTATGGAACGTAGAGTGTGTGTGAGTTTCTTCCTATCTGGAGGAAGGGACCATGAGAGAGTTCAAAGGTCAAGTGTAGCTACCTGTAAGACTATGGATTGTGGCAAAGATTATAAGCTTGAGTTTGTGTGTCTACACTAAGCAAACAAGAGATACAATCATAGTTTTCATTAGACTCACTGATCAACTGTGTGATGTGAAAAAAGGATTTATCTCTTCAAGTTCAAATGTGCATTTAAACTGATACATCTGCACCTGAAATCTTTACCGTGTTCATGTAAAGAGGCAACCAAAATAAGAAAAACAAGGATAATACTATAATAATAGTCTCTCTTAACAATTTATGAAATAGGATACTTCAAAGGGAAAAAATGAAAAAAAAATGTGATTTGTAGAATTGGATGCAGAGCCCACAATGTGGAGATCAAACTGGGCCCAGTGCTAATAACCTTTGTGTGTTTCCAAAGGCCTCAAGCAGTAACATATAGATGGTAGCCTGCTAGGGCAGCAAGCTGAATGTCTCAGGAGGACAGCAATTTATCCCACCATGATGTGGAACAGGGCGTCAGCAGAGCCTAACTCCTTGCTCTCGCATCCTGGCATTGTTTAGTCTATGGATACATTATGAGAAATTTCCCTTTGCTTCCAAGAGCCATCTTCCCTAAGTATGTTTGTCTGTATGTTTGTATCTACCTCTTTCAGGCATTAATCCTATTGGAGAAGGGCACACTACATGACTTCCATACATACCAGTGCCCTCTTCTGGTGTCCACTGGTGCTCTACTCCCACGAGCATGTATCTCTAGATAGACATGCATGCGTACACATAATAAAAAAATTGAAAATAATATTTACAACAGTCTCTTATCCATGAACAGTATGTTTTTTGCAGGGAACAGATGAAGTCTTGAGTGAATGTGTATTTCTGACAGAAGCATGACCATGTCAAGGACCCAGTGTCTCAGCCTTGAGAATGGACAGGGTTTCCCTGGGTCCAGCTCAGAATGGTAAAGACTCCTGTGCTCAGAGTACAGGTGTAGACAAATGATTAACCTTTAGCTAAAGCAGTGTGTGCAGTATCAACTGCAGCTTCCTTATCCAATGTTAATGCAACCCAAGACCACATCTCTTTGGAGACCTCCCACCCCCACTTCCTCCCTATTCTGTAGTTGATAAATGTGCTGAGTTTCCCAGCTGCTGCTGGTGCATCTCCATCATAGCTTACGGCTCACATCATCCCAAGATTTTCTATCTGTATGCCTGTCATTTCCTTTTTTTTTATTCTCTGCATCTTTCATATCACGCCTCCCAATATCACCCATCTCTCTCCCTACCCCCAAACAAAACAAAATAAAATTTATGAGAAAAACAGGGGGGAAAGGAAGAAGGAGGAAATCCCATCATTGAAGCTGTAATGTAACAGTGAGTTACTCAGTAAACCCCTTTTCCATCCATATATTTTTACGATGTTTATTGAAAATGATCATTGGTGTTGTTCGAGGCCACTGGTCTCTGCAGCATCATCAATGGTCTCACTGGAAATTTTCCTTGACATCCTATTGTTGCCCTGTGTCATGAAGATCCTGCAACCCTGGGTCCCCAAGATTGACCCTCCCACCCCATGTCCCAGCAGATCACATATGGGGTGGATGTTGGGGTGGGCTAACACATAATCCTGGTTCTTGGCTTGGATAGGTTCAGGGTTGGTCAGCCTGCCAGCTATTCCCTGTCATTGTCACCAACCCAGTCTGATCAATCCCAGAGCTCTGCTGTCACAGCAGTTCCTACTAAAACTTCATACCCTCAGGCCACACTCAGTTTTCAATATTATATTATTCACAAATGTGTTGTTGATACCTATTTGTTGGATGTTAAGATTCCAGCTCAGCCTACACTACCAAGAGTGTGTTTAGGTCAGTTGCCTCTCCCTGCCTCAGTGACCTCAGCTGCCAATGGGTTTGTGTCTACAGTGATTATCCCTTAATTAGTAATGGCTCATTATTAAATTACTATCAACACAATGAGGGCCAGAAAGATAATTGCCATATCAATTACCTTGAGCATGACAAACATCAAAATCACAAAGAATCCATAATAAAAGGAAGACAGAGAATCCCTGTAGAAGCAGATTCTCTCGTTTAACTTGACCAGCTTCTAGATTCCCTGTATTATTTTACTGTGACTCGGTTCACTATTCCTCCAGTAGCAACAACCCAACTGCCACCATTAGCATAGAGCACAATATTCAACACCATTGAGCTTGCTCAGACCACAGAATACATCTATATTCTCCATAAGGCTAGAAGATGGGTATCAAAACCAGAAATTAAGCAAAAGTAGGAGTGCTCTGAAATGCTGGGTGACACAGGCCTGTGAGTAAGGATGCGAAAACCTTCCATCTTGTCAGTTCTTCCTGGTCTAATTCTTCCTACCAATTGAGAGTCAGTACTTCCAGTTAAAATAAAATTTTAAAAAAGACAACAGTGATCCAAAACACTATTAAAATCCCAGGGTATCCAAAAGCCCAGGTTAACACAAATTATTTAATTCCTGCTCCAGAGGAGGGGGTCTGCTCTCCCACACAACCTCACTCCCCATCAGAGGCCAGAGCACTTCCAGCAGAGAAGGTGGAGCCTGAGAAACTTGTGGCTTAGGACACTTTTTTCTTTCATTTCAGCATTATATATACACACATAAAATGTCTGCTTCTGCATTTTAGTCAGCCACCTCCCTGCATGAAGTGATGGGTTTAAACAGTAAAATAACGATATAATGGAAGGAAAGAAGTCTTGCCCCTGGCATCGGGTTTTATAAACAGCAACGAGTGCCAGCATAAACCTTTATGCAAGAGACTGTGTTCTTTGTCAAGCTATGTCTTCCTTTCAGAATACCCTTGCTGCCATTCGTCTGGGCTGGGCGAGCCGCGGTGCTAACAGGGGCCTTTACTCCTGTTGTATAATGTTTTACAGGTTTGCCATGGGGGTCACTCCATGCGAGGCCTTTACGTCAGAGTGAGAACTCTGACAAACAGTGAGTGGAAAGACGCCAAGAAATGCAGAGTCCTGGAGGGGAGGACCGACGAGCACAGCCGTTCTGTTTATCTGGCCCCCGCTCAATGCCAGAAGCAATGTTTTCATTATTAAGGGGAAGAAAACAAGGGGAGAGACAAGCATGTGGTTATATAAACATTATCTTCAAATATAAGATTAGAAGTGCTTAGCTAACCCTCCTGACTTTCTCATCAGAAAGGGTAAAACACGCACCTTTTCAAATGTTTGGTGTTTAACTGTGTATCTGTTATGCCCATCGTGGTAAATGGACAAAGGAAAAGTTTGCGAGTTCGGATTAATGCACAAAGGCATCTCAAGAGCACTGCGGTTCGCTTCACTGTGAGACTCGGAGACATGAGTGCCACATCTCGTACTATTAATACAAACTCGGGCTGACATAAAATGAGAATCAGTGGAGCAGAGCATGAAATCACTTGAAGACCAGCGCCACAGCAAATGGCATTAAACATTTTCAAAAGCAGAGTGGACGACAGCGTTTCCTGAGCCTCCTCCACCCTGCCAGCACCACATGCCTCATTATAAACTTATTAAGCGGGTTTCAGATCATTTGCAGAACCTCAGGCTACTTCCAGATGCTTCGAAGTTCAGAAGGCTTGGTGCACAGGCCCTTATTCAATTCCCTATGTGGATTCACTCTCATCACAGCAAACACATGTGCCATGAAGGCCAGTTCCTCGGTGACTTTTAAGATCCTGGATACAATGCAGAAACTTACAGGTGAATTTTCAGAAAATTTCATGGCAGGCAGGACAGGAGGCGAGTCCTGGCAGGAGAGGGCAGTGGAGGGAGGTGGTGAGGGTGGTCAGATCAAAATACCTTGTGTGCACGTGGAAATTTTCAATAAGTAAATGTTATTTGCAAAAGAAAAGCACAATGGCATATCAATAAGAAGAGAATAATACTGGCTTGTAAAATAAAGTCTCAAAGCCAGTAGCTGAGATCCCACAGATTTGTTTACTTGGAGCCAGCAAGAAGATGATGGTATCGGAACCAGTACGTAAGAACTGAGAAATTCTTACCAGGTACTGAAGCCAAGGAATGAGAAAAGCAAAAATACACATGCTGATTACATGGCGGTGTCTCGATCACTACAGAGGCATTAAGGAATTATCTTCATACCAGTTGAGAGAAGAAAAAAGTAACTCCAAGAGTTTCCCATCTTGATTGGTAATTATCTTTGTTCTCCGTTGATGCCACCCTCCAAGGCCTTCTTTACCCCTCTGCACAGAAGCCCAGAGTCCATTTCAGTGCACTGTTATTTTTCAGAGACAGGATGAACGCTCGTCCATGGCTGACTGTCTGCACTGACAAGCAATGCTGTGTGCTTTCACTCCTGTTTCACACCTTGCCGAAGCTTCTCTCCCACCTCTGCAACCACATGACCTCTCTCTCATACTCCTAGCAACACGCAACGCATTTAAGAACAACACCCAACGGAGAATCTAAAGACTTCTTCCTCCAAGAAGAGCAAAAAAAAAAAAAAAAAAAAAAAAAAAACAAA
>NW_026067905.1:2725574-2774337 GCF_014885135.2 Alexandromys fortis
AAAAAAAAAAAAAAAAAAAAAAAAAAAAAAAAAAAAAAAAAAACTTTTGTAAAGTCTGTAATGATTATATTTTTCTGAAATAATCTAACCATACAGGACAGGCTGTGCCCCAGTCTCAGCCTTCTGAATGTCAGGATGGTATGTGGACACTACCTTGTCAGGCAGTGCAGTTTGCCATGTGTAAACATTACCTTTGCTCTAATGTGGATCTGGAGGGGCCTGAGCCTGCGGTGTTACTGAGAGAGGGCAAAATCTCATTCAGAGGTGGACCTACCAGAAAGATGTTGGGGCTTCAGGAATCTACCCATTCAGGAGACTCCAGTGTCGCAGTCACTTTCTGTCTCTCTGTTGCTTCCTGGCCACCTTGGTGACCAGGACTTCTCCACTGTGAGCTCCTAGAAGAACGCTCCATACCTGCCCAGGGAACAGCAAGAAAGCAAGCCACCATGGGCAGCAACCCTGGGAACCATAAGCCAAAGAAAACATTTCCTCTTTTGTTGATCACTCATGTGTTTCATAGGTATTAGATAAAGCTGCGTCATGCACCCTTTCACCCAATCTACTTATAAACAGACAACCCTAATGTGACACTGTAATTATACTATTAGGCCAAACTCCATAAGTGGCAAGTCATAGGGACAGTAACTGATGCCACTAAGGGGTGACAACTTTGATGTTATGAAGTCCTTGTTTAAGGAACAATTTCCATTCTGCCTCAATAGGACATTTTTGAAAAGATGGCTTACAAGTAAGCAACGGAAGATGGTTATAAAAAGGGCTCAAGAGAACTTGTATTCTCTTCCCTGGTTTTTATAAAGGAATGATAGCCGGATCATTCTAAAATGACCCTCAAATTATACTTAGAAGTCTCTCTAATAAGGGTTGGAAGGATGGCTCAGCATTTAAGAGTTTTCAGACAAAGTATCCTATTTTGGTTCCTTGCACCCACATCAGGTGGTTCACAGCCAATGGTAAATCCATCTCCTAAGGGTTTGATACCCTCCTCTGGCCTCTGAAGTTAGCTCCGCCCACATGTACATAGTCACACATAGACACATAAATAAATTAACAAACATTGTATAAAAAGAAATCTCTTAAAAATCCAAAATGATGACCCTGATACAAATAATAAATAATGCATGCCTTCACATTATGCCAAGTATGCCATAGAGGTGGCTATATTCAATCTTCCCAATGTGGCTATTACTATACATATTACACAGATGGGAAAACTGAGTCACAGAAGGACTAGTTACTTGTCCAGGAACCCAAAGCACCTACAAAATCCCATCTTCTGGCCATGAAAAGGTACAGCCCAGTGGCTAATACTAAAGAGGAGGTAAGCTAAATCAGGGACCCAAGTGTCCTCCCAAGACAGGAAAATATCTATTCTGGGCTCAATGTTTACAGCAAATGTTCATTTTAAATTTCATTTCTCTTATTATTTTAGTTTTATGCATATATAGTTATAATCTATTTATAGTCAAACTGATATAGTTTAGAAAATATGTACTTTTATCCTGTATTATTAATATGTAAAAATATAATACAATTAATTTAGTGCTTACTGAAATTTTGGTTACTGCACAGCTTAAAACTTTAAAGGACATTGTTACAATTCAAATGTTAACACTGACATCAGAAGCATGTGGACTGAACCTGAGGTTTAGATGACTAAACAGCATCCTTCCCGAGGAACACACACTATGAACTTGGCACTCTGTTCTCACATGTTAAAGATACCCAGAGAGGTCCACCTCCCTCCTAAGAAGCAGACCTGGGAAAATAGTGACCGCTCTAACCTGTGCTTTCCTTATTTGCAAAAACAGTTGAACAGATCATCCTTAAAACATACAAGTCCAGCACTGTAGGGCTCTAAAAAGTTCATTAATCCAAGCCCTATTTGCTAAAAACCCGCATCACTGATATCGAAATGCTGAACAGCAGCAGAATTTGTTAAGTCAAAATGTGTCTTCCACAGGGGTCACTCATCCCCTGACTATGGGGCTTGTGCAGTGATGTAGTCCCATAGGTGACCCTGACACACTGGTCCTGAGTCTAAGACTGGATTCCAAAGAAAACAGGTGTAAGAATTTGGTAGGCAAATTACCTTCTCGCTTTAAAAATATGTTTAAAAACATGAAATCACTTCAATAATTTGGGTTCTTAGAGAAGCTAAATAAGAAGGAGAACCCTAAGAAAAACATATAGGCATCCTCCTGAATATTAACCTTCATCAGGCAATGAAAGGAGACAGAGACAGAGACCCACATTGGAGCACCGGACTGAAATCTCAAGGTCCAAATCAGGAGCAGAAGGAGAGAGAGCACGAGCAAGGAACTCAGGACCGCGAGTGGGGCACCCACACACTGAGACAATGGGGATGTCCTATCGGGAACTCACCAAGGCCAGCAGGCCTGGGTCTGAAAAAGCCTGGGTTAAAACCGGTCTCGCTGAACATAGCGGACAATGAGGACTACTGAGACCCCAAGAACAATGGCAATGGGTTTTTGATACTACTGCACCTATTGGTTTTGTGGGAGCCTAGGCAGTTTGGATGCTCACCTTACTAGACCTGGATGGAGGTGGGTGGTCCTTGGACTTCCCACAGGGCAGGGAACCCTGATTGCTCTTTGGGCTGACAAGGAGGGGGACTTGAATGGGGGAGGGGGAGGGAAAGGGGAGGCGGCGATGGGGAAGAGACAGAAATCTTTAATTAATTAATAAAGAAATAAATTTAAAAAAACATGAAATCAGCTTGCCATCATAAAAGTACACATGAAATAATTACCTCATCATACCATATACTGTGTTTTTTTTCCTAAAGAGGCACAAGCAATTCAAATACACTTTAAATAATACGGTACATTATTTTTCAAGATAGAAGTTTTACAGAGTAAATCATCCACTGTGTCTGTATCATTATTCAAAATTTAAAGTTCAGATTTAATTTTCTATGTTTTGGTGTCTTGCCTACATGTATCTATGTGCATTGTGTGCATGCCTGGTGCCTAAGGAGGCCAGAAGAGGGTCTCAGATCCCCTGAAACCAGAAGAGGGTCTCAGATCCCCTGGAACTAGAGTTACTACTGATGGCCATTAGATGCCACATGGGTGATGGGAATGGAATCCAAGTCCTCTACAAGAGCAGTCAGCTCTCTTTATGTTCTGAGCCATCTCTCTAGAACCCTGGGAGTGATTTTAAAATGGTATACTACTATTCACAGAAGCATTGTTCCCTGTGGATACTTCTGAGTATCACATTCCTTCTTAGTAATTATAAATCTCATTGTCACTTTGGTCAAAAGCTCAGAGTGTTTCAAGGATCTCATCAGAAGATATCTAGGACACCAATGACCAATATTTTGATTCAATATTAAGAAAGACCTCCTAGATGAAGATGAAGCTTTGTAAGTCAAATGTTATGGTGACCCAGGTGCATTATCATCAAAACAAAGCAGAAGAGACTTCATTTTTCTTTTGTCTCTGTAGCCACCACTCCAAAAATAACTTGTAGAAGTGTGTAAGAGCAAGAAAGGAAACCCGGAAAGAAGACTGAGGATGGTGCAGAGAAAGGAAAGGCCAGGTTTTCCCACTGAGCAGGAAGTTGTACAAAGCATTCACAACCCTCTCATGGTAAGCTTGTGATGGACAGCTGATGGAGCCAGGAGTCTGGATATTATGGAGAGACAGATCGCCTACCTGTGAGGCAAGAAGTGCCATCAAAGTCAACAGAGACAGCATGGCATGGAAGGACATCAGAGAGAAATTGTCACTGTGTTTTCCCCCTCTCTGCTGGTATTTCACCAGATGCTGCTCTATGCCACTATGCTAGTTTTTCGCCTTGTCCTCCTCGATTGCCATTCATTCTTTAGGATGTTCTTCTCACTCATTTATAAAAATAATAAGGTGTACTTAACAAATGGTTCTGGCATAATTTGACATAAACATGTAGAAGAATGAAAATAGACCCATATCTATCACCATGCACAAATCTTAAACCCAAATGGATCAAAGACCTCAACATAAAGCCAACCACACTAAACATCATAGAAGAGAAAGTGGGAAGTGTACTTAAATGCATTGGCATGGGGGACCACTTCCTAAATATAACCCCAGTAGTACAGACACTGAGAGAAATGATAAATGAGACCTCCTGAAACTGAGACACTTCTGTAAAGAAAGGATATGGTCAACAAAAGAAAACAACAGCCTACAGAATAGGAAAAGATCTTCACCAACCCCACATCAGACAGAGGTCTGATCTCCAACATATACAAAGAACTCAAGAAATTGGTAATCAAAAGAGTAAATAATCCAATAAAATTGGAGTACAGACCTAAACAGAAAACTCTCAACAGAAGAATCGAAAATGGCTGAAAGATACTTAAGGAAATGCTCAACATCCTTAGCCATCAGAGAAATGCAAATCAAAACAACTCTGAGATTCCATCTTACACATGTAAGAATGGTCAAGATCAAAAACACTGATGACAACTTATGCTGGAGAGGTTGTAGGGTAAAAGGAACATTCTACATTGCTGGTGGGAATGCAAGCTGGTACAGCCCCTTTGGATGTCAGTGTGGTGATTTTTCAGTATATTAGGAAACAACCTTCCTCAAGACCCAGCAATACCACTTTTAGATATATACCCAAAGGATGCTCAATCTTACCACAAAGACATGTGGTCCACTATGTTCATAGCAGCATTGTTTGTCATAGTTAGAACCTAGAAACAACCTAAATGCCACTCACCAGAATAATAAATAAGGAAAATGTGGTACATTTACACAATGGAGTACTACACAGCAGAAAAAAATAATGACATCTTGAAATTTGCAGGCAAAGGGATGGATCTAGAAAACATGATATTGATTGAGGTAACCCAGATTCAGAAAGAATATATGTACAAATATCATATGTACTCACTCATAAGTGGCTTTTAGATATAAAGCAAAGAAAACCAACTTACAATTCACAACCCCAGAGAACCTAGACATGAATGAGGACCCTAAGAGAGACTTACATGGATCTAGTGTACATGAGAAGTAGAATTTGACAAGATCTCCTGAGTAAATTGGGAGCATGGGGACCATGGGAGAGGGAAGAAGGAGAGGGGAGATAGAGGGAGGGGAGCAGAGAAAAAAGTATAGCTCAATAAAATCAATCAAACTCACAAACAAACAAGCAAGCAAAAATAATGATAAGGTGACTCTATGTATTCTTTCCAGCTCCAGCTTTGCTATGTTCTTCTAGGTGTGTCTTCTAGGTGTTCTTCTAGGTGCTATGTTCTTCTAGGTGTGTGTCTGTGTGTGTCTGTGTTGATGCTGTTGTTGCTGCTGTTGGGTGTGAAACCAGGACTTCATTAATGTTAGGCAATCACTCTAGCACATTGTTTTACTGCAGTTCAGTGAGTTGCATCAGCAATTTGAAGTTTTCAAAATTCAATGTGTTATTCTCTAAGTACTGCTTTCCCCAGCTCCTTCCCAGTCATTGTTCTTCATCTTCCTATATCTGAGGTGATTCGCTGGGGAACCATGAGCTCTCAGTAGGTACCATCACAACTCTGCAGTCACCTTGCCATTTTATCCATATTTCCAATTAAATGGAAAATTCAGAAGATCTGCTCTTAAAATACATCCCAGTTCCACCAGTATCCAAACTCATTAAAGTCTAGGTGACTGCAAAGCCCCTCCTCCTGAACTACATGCCAAAAGGGCCTCTATTTTCCCTGCTATGTGAACTGTACCCCTTTGTACCATCTATCTTCAGTCTCTGGGTTATTTCTTCAAAGCCTCCAGTGTTTCCTGGAATATGTAATCATTGGTTGATGTCTTTTCCAGTAAATCTCTCACAATCACATAGAGAGCCTGCTGAAATGGGGATTGTTAGACTCCTGCTCCAGGGCTTCAGTTTCAGCAAGTCAGACTGGGATCTGAGACACTGTGTTTCTATTAGTCTCCAGGTGATAGGAAATCACGAGAGTGGGACATTTTTAAAGTCATGGTCTTACAAAGGTCTTACAGCTATTAGAGAGCAAGCCCTTTCTTTCATGATCACTATAGCCACGATATATGGAAAGAACCTTAGATGACATTCACAAATGAACAATTTTGCATTGAGCCTGTTCTGATGTAATACTCACCTGTGGGCATCATATTTAAATTATTATCTAAAAAATTTCTAAGATAAAACATTTCAGAAATATAAACATGCATCTTTGTGAAATGTGATATACATCACAATATAAATGAGGGGCTATATCAATAAATTCACTAATAATCAAAATAACATTCCATCTAATAATCACCCATTTAAAACTAAGCAATTAAAAGTCAACTCTTAAAAGTCCCAGCTGAAGATCTTATTCAATTCTTCAAATTGCTTTCCTAAACTTCATTTTTTTCTTTATTACCCCTCTCACCACTCCTTTTTTAAAATATAAATTATTGCAACCGCCAGCTGTGTTGTTCCAGTTCTGGTCTCCAAACATCTGCATAGATAAAAAAAAACTGTGTCTGCCTGTTTCTAATCACCTGCAGGTAATGCTCACAAATTCAGAAACTGGAGAAGGTCCTAGACAGCCAACTCAGGTCTGAGTTATGAGTGAATTTGAGGCAGGATAAGAAATACACCAAATATGGGCAGGGATGGCACAGGCCTTTAATCCCAGCACCGGGAAGCAGAGGCAGACAGATCTCTGTGACTTCAAGGCAAGCCTGGTCTAAAGAGCTAGTTCCAGGACAGGCTCCAAAGCTACAGAGAAACCCTGTCTCAAAAACAAAAAACCCAAAAATCGATCAAATAAAAGGAGCTATAGTGGGTACAACAAAATATACCATTATAGTTAAAAAATATATTTTATTTCAGAAGAGAAGAAGGTCCATTCTCTCCTTTAAATTGTGGATGCACATGAAGGATGTTCATCAATGAGGAGGAAAGAGAGCATGTCATGAGCCCTACCCCTCCCCGTGCTCCTCTCCCACATCTTGGCTAACCACACAGCTTGGTAGTACGAGTCCCTCAAGAGTTGCACAGTATGAACATAAAGTCTCTTCAGTGGCTAGAACACATGCTAGAATTTCTCAGAGCAGCACTTGGCTCTGGTATCTGTTTGCTGGACTCTCATCTCATTCCTCATTTGCGACAGGGCCAAAGGGCTGATGCTGGGTGCTGCTGAGTCCATGAAACCCAGAAGCAATAAAAGAATCATTCAACCTTGGGCCAAATCCTAGAAGTGATTTGGAAATTTGGCCAGATATTTGTTGTCCTCTTATTTTATGTTTTGACAAACATACATTAGAACAAAGCAACAATCAAAATACATAATATAGCAAACACTTCCTAAAACCATTGGCAGGCATGAGAAAAGCAATTATAAATATTTCTGAGGCATCTGCCTGCATCTCTTGGCTGACTATTCGAAGTTAGTTTTGACTCTTTAGTTGGATGCCAGTCAGCACAACCAAGATGGGAATCACCAACTTCCCAGCAATTGTGCATTTAGAAAAAAATATCCAATTCAAAGCAAATGTTTTGACAAATCTGCTGTTGGTTTCATCTCCTGTATATCTTTAAGATTCACAATGCTTAAATATAAAGCAAAGAAAACCAGCCTACAAACCACAATTCCAGAGAACTTAGGGAACAGTGAGGGCACTAAGAGAGACTTACATAGATCTAATCTACATGGGAAGTAGAAAAAGACAAGATCTCCTGAGTAAACTGGGAGCATGGGGACCTTGGAGAGTGTTGAAGGGGGCAGAGGAGAGGCAGGGAGAGGAGCAAAGAAAAATGTAGAGCTCAATAAAAATCAATTAAAAAAAAAAGATCCACAGTGCCACTGCCCAGGCTAAAGCTAACCCATCTAACTCTCCACATTACTTCCATCAACAACAAAATAAAGCAATGTAGTTACTATGATTCAGACTCTTTCAGGTGCTTTGTTCCTTCAATATCCCATGCCTCAAGCTCTCCCATGATTCTGCATGGATCATGTCCTGCAGTAGGATTGTACTGCTTGAATTCTGCAAATATGTAACTCTTTATACTAATACCAGTGCCTATGGTGCAATGCATGTGTCTTTCTATTAGAAATAGGCTCAAACCTTGGTGTCCTCAGTGAATAATAATGCAAGTATCAACAAATTTCTAAAATGGTGAATGTTAGTTACATCATCACTAAACATCTGTATACATCCCTCTAGCATACGAGATAGAGAAATGAAAGGGGGAATGCTGTCATTAAAATTCTAAGCAAAATCCTAGCCCAAGTAGGTCCACCTTTTCCTCCCCATCCCATACTATGTCTGTCTTCAAAACTTGCTTCATGAAATATTATACCAAACAGACAATCTGTTGATTGTAGTTATACAGACAGAATCAGCCCAAGAGGGCTTGATCATTAGGTAGAAGAAAGAATGTGATACATACACAAACACCACCAGAATATTAAACAGTGATAAAGTCAATGAAATTGTTACTTGGGATAAATGCTTGAACTCAAAGACATGATATTAAGTGATAGACGCCAACAAGATAAATAGCGCATGTTCACTCACAAGTGAAAGTCAAAAGGAAATCAACATGAAAACAAAAGTTATTTATAGACATTGAAAAACGGAATGACAAAATGAGGTTGCATTTGGTCGGTAGGCATTGTAAACATCAAGTCATACAAACATAGAAAGTCACTCTGGGTTCTGTTAGTATGCATAATGAACATGCAGTAAGAGTGTATTAAAAAAATCCCTACCCAAACAATTTTCCCCATGTCACCTTCCTTGCCTTCACCCTCTTCATTTTGCCACACTGCAACAGCTCACCTAAATACACATGATGTGGGAGTCTTCTGTTTTGTGTTGATTTCATTGGTTAAATAAAGAAACTGCCTTGGCCCTTTAATAGAACAGAAAATTAGGTAGGCAGAGTAAACAGAACAGAATGCTGGGAGAAAGAAGCCGAGTTGGGCAGTCGCCATGATTCTCCCACTCCAGACAGACGCATGTTAAGATCTTTCCTGGTAAGCCATTTCGTGGGCTACACAGAATATTAGAAATGGGTTAGATCAATATGTAAGAGCTAGCCAATAAGAGGCTTGAACTAATGGGCCAAGCAGTGTTTAAAAAAAATACAGTTTCTGTGTAATTATTTCAGATAAAGCTAGCCATGCGGGCGGCCGGGCGCCAGGAACATAGCCCGCCACTCCTATTACAACATACACAAAATTTTCACTCCTCTTCCTTTGTTGATTGTACATGGGATATTTTAATCCAAGCTTTACTTTCATTATTTCAGGTTTTTGCATTTCAATATATGTTGTTATTTTCGTTATTCATTAACCAGTACGTGCACTGCATGTCTAAATAATCTTTTTATTCTAAATAAGTTAACAATTATCCTAAATAAGGTGAAAAAATATGGAGAAATTTAATGAATTCAGAGTGATTAAAGACAAAACTTTACATAATTTTTATAACTTCTATACTCCCATCACTGCATAGTTTAAGACAACTTTTAAAAAAGACTTAACCCTAAAGTTTAAGACTACATTTTAGTGCTTGCACATTTATGTTTGAGGTGCATATTCCCTATTTAATTCATCTGTCAAAAATTGAAATCATATCAAGCACTGTGGCATAAGGTCCGACATGATCTAGGAGTGGCCATGCATGCTATGCTGCCTGCCCAGCTCCAGATGGCGCCAACCCAATTTGGTTATCTTTATATAGACCAGCACAGCATAATATGTAGTAGCCTACTCTCCTTAAAAGAGGGGGTCTCAGAACCAAAGTAGTACAAGCTTACATTACTGTAAGTATGGCAAATTCAAAGGACTCTTTCATTAGAAACCAACATGAAGGTCTCACGCAACTCGAACGCTGAACAACCCTGAAGCTTCCTATTGGTGAAGAGATAACCATTGGTTCTTCTGTAGCTACAGAAAAGATCTACTTTATACTTTCTTCTAGAGACACATAATCAAATGCCACCCATAAGGTAATGTACAATAACTGAAATTAAATCAGATTTAAACTTCATTTCCTCGGGAGCACTGGCTACAGTGCCCATGTCTAACAGCCCCATGAAGCACACATAAAACACATCTTTCATCACAAAGACTTCTAGCAAACAGTTGCCTCTAGAGAACTAAAAGGAAAATCTGGTTCTTATTTTTTAAAGAATCTAATTATACAACTCTGTTTAGTTAAATCCATTATTAATTGGATTATTGACTCTCTGTTACTCAAAAATATAATTGCTCATCATTATCTTTTAGGTGGAAAGGAAAAAAAAGAAAGAAAAAAAACACCCTTTAGATCCAGAACATCTGTCAATCCTCATTTATAAGCCTGGAAATACTCCAAGTCAATATTAGAAAGCCTTTCTTTAAAGATAGAACACATTATTTAATTTTAAAAAGCTTCTATTGGATGCTCTTTATTGGTTTTGCTTTTTTTTTAAAAGTCAATTATTTTCACAGGTACAAAGTGGTTCCACTTGGACACATTGGTCCTATTTGACCTCTTACCCTGTTCTTTTCTTTCCAGTACTAAACACCCATAAGCCTGTGGAAAGTTCAGTCATAGATGAGTCCAAAATAGAAAGCTTTTGAGGGATGTCTCATCCCCCATTGATAAAATGAATACCTTCTTCATATTTCTTTATGCAGTTTCCTGGGGGCAATCTCTATAATAACCCCTCTGCTGAGGGCGAGGGACAATTTGTCTGCAGTTTCCACCACGGGGCCAGTTTACTGTCTCCCAATCTTTAAGGAAGATATGAATATTTAAACATTGTTGGCATTCCCCATGTCAGAGTGACTCTGGCTGAGGAAAAACAGATGAGTCCCTGTCAGTTTTCAGAAAAAAAAATGTGGTATAGGACTTTCCAAGTGTGGCCCTGGACCATACTAGGAATCTGTCAAGAAGATATCCCTAAGTAGGCTCCTATGGGTTACACTCCAGGATTCAGTCATAAACCTAAATTTGGAAGGAAGGTTGCAAGAGCCTGAGGTTGCATCTTCAGATTTGACAATCGCTGCCATGAGGACAGAATTCCACACTATGTATCCCTTACTGAAGGAGTCTGAGGAGCAAAGAACTGGACTCTTAGGGCAACTACAAATGATACAATGGAACCAACGGCTCACATTCCAGAAGCCTTTATTATTTATTTAATATATGCATGATATATTTATTTATAAATACATGAATTTATGTATGACAAACATGTATAATAAATAAATAAATGCAATTTTCAAGCTGTGCTGAAGAATTGGGTCAGAATGAATATTCAGTTTGCTGCATGTGGGAACTGTAAGAAGGAGGTCAGCAGCAGGAAGTCGGGGGGGGGGACTAATTAATGTCACTATGGCTCCCACCAGAAAGGCATTTTATGATTTTATTCAATCAAGCCACATTTTAAAAAACACATAGCGCAAACATGCACAGCGTTTCATCTCATTGTTCCCAGTATTCAAAGAGTCTCTAAAATGTGACCTCATTTCAAAGGACTAATTGGTCACTAAGGGAAGTTTTGTATTGCTTTGCTGGTCTGGTTTTAGATCCTATACCCAGAATTTGTTAGTTGTTAAACAAAATGATGAATGAAAGGATAGGTGGTAGGTGATTGAATGAATGGATGAGTGATTAGATGGGTGGGTGAATGGATGGGTGAATAGGGGGTGGATGGATGGGTGGGTCTGGTAGATTGATGGATGGATGGATGGATGGATGGATGGATGGATGGATGGATGGATGGACTGGTGGGTGGGTGGATGAGTGGGTGAATGGATGGGTAAATAGGTGGGTAGATGGATGGATGGGTGAATAAGTGTATAAATGGATAGATGGGTGGGTAGGTGGGTGGATGGATGGGTGGGTGGGTGGATGGATGGGTGGGTAGTAGATGGATAAATGAGTGGATGGGTGAGTAAGTGAAAGAACAAATAAGTAGATTAGTGGATGTATCAGTGAGAACAAGGACCATCAATTGTATCACGTCCTTTTATAGCAACCAACATCTTTCAGAAGTCCCTGAAACTCCTGGAACTACATTATAAAGTAAGAAACAGAAGAGCAAACTACACTGAGGTAGGAGCACTATGAGCTTTTCTAGCAATGCTGCTTTTCTGGTTTCCTTTAAGACATAGAACAAAGAACTCTATTTCCTGTCAATTAAGGTAAAAATTAAACATGGTTATCTCATCGCCTTGCACATCTATAATTGAAAGAAAGAGAAAAGAATTCCTCTGGGCAAGCAAAATGGCTTAGGGCTGAAGGTAGCTAATGTCAAGTGCAATGATCTGAGTTCTATCCTTGGGGTCGAACAGGGGAAGGTAAACAACTTTGGCTCTTTCCCAGAAATCACTAAACAAACCAGGTTCCATAAGAAACTGTCAGACTCTTGACTTTCATGGAAATCTGGGACACTGCTGTCTGTTTTAGACTCCCAAGTAGGCTGGAATGTTCCAAAGGTTGTGTGGAAGATCATTTTAGATTATTTCCTGAGCAACTCAATTTCTATGATTATAACTGGGGTGTCCAGATAACTGTTACTTCCAATCTACGGTTGCCTAACACTATTTTCATTAACAATTTCTCCATGAGTGCATCCATGAGTGATGCACATGCGTGTGTGCACATGTGCGTGCACGCATGCACGCACGTGCATGCGCGCACGCACACACACACACAATGAGTGCACCCCTGTAAGAATCAACCCATGAGAGTGTGAAAGACTTTTTCCCTCAGGAATCTTAACACTTGGTTTCGCATCAAGAGAAGCATTGTATATCTTATTTGACACTATACTGAAGCCTTGCATTCAGAAGCACATGTTCATAGCAAGATTTATAATGACTAATCATAAGCAATTATTCCTTGGATGTTTACTATCGCAGTACATGTCGCCTTATTAAAACTTTATAATACCCACTAAGGTAGGATATAAGGGAAATAGTTTATAAAAATTTTAACGAAGTCACATGTCAAACATGTGACTGTCACTCAGATGGGAAGACTAATGAATCAATGTCTAAAGCCAAGTTCACTACCAAAGGCCATGCTATTTTCACTGTGTTTTATGGATGTTCCACTCTCCCAGGATGCTCAGCTCTCACTAAGTTCATAACATGCACAAACAAAGCTAATTGTGAATAAAGTCATAACCAAAATGCTAAAACAATAATCAGATAGTGATGAACAAGAAACTGTATCTCAAACATGGCAGGAAGGTAATCAAGATCCTTCTCTGTCCCTCATATGTACACTATGCATGCATGTGCATGCATGTGCACATGCACACACATACACACACACACAAAATCAGTTAAACTATCTTTAGGAGAAAATACTCAAAATTTATTATCTAAATAGGTTAAAAAGGCCAATTCATAATTTCTAAAATAAAAATAATGCATACCTAAACTGGGTAAAAAGTAGAAAGTAGATGTTGTCAAGTGATATTTGACAGACTTTACTCACCATCCAAAAGATGAGTACACATCAAGAATATTTAAAATGTTACTAAGCAGAAAACTCATGAGAAAATATCCAATTAAACAGTGCAACCTGTCAGCTTCATGAATAATAATATATAATAATAAAGCTGTGGTTTGTCATTTGCCAACTTTATAAGTAATTCAAATGCATATCTCAGCCCTAGAGACTGAAGAGCATCAGAATGATAATCCTAGAAAGTAGTGGAAATACATATGGTTCTTATTTTCTGCTTATTTCCACATTGTCTAAGTAGTAATAAAGAGAAGAAAAACAACTAGCATTTCGGAACATATCATTATACACCATTTAGGACCCAAACAAATAAAAACATTAAAAGTCGTACATAATCATAATTCTAGTAGTCAACACTATAAAAATTGATCAGGCTGATATGCCCCTTAAGATTTTTATAGTGTCCTAGAGTCCCCTCACAATACATCTCTGATCAACTTACTCTTAGTTTCTAATAGACAAAGGCTTTTTAAACTGAAAATTAGATAGGAAAGTGAATATAAGGCATATCGTTCACACTAAGACATAAATTATAGGCTATTTCTGGGAATGAGGTTTGGATGAAGAGCGCAGAGGCAATATGTATGTGCCCCAAGAATGAACAAAAGGGTCACTTTGTAGGAGGAGTGGAACAGGCCATTAAAACAAAGGCCACAAATACTGAAGATGGCCCTGCCAGACACCTAAAACTCAGGTTTTAAAAGGCGCTTGTCCAGGACTTTAAACTATGCCTCCTGTTTGGAGGTAGCAGCTGTGGACACAGCTGTAGTCTCCCACTGTGACCTGGCCAAGGCTCTGCTACAGAGAAAGAGGTTAATATAGCTTTACTGCGGGCAGATTAGATAGTTGGTCTGTATGGGAGACATAATTGAATCTGCATCATTGAGAACAGCTCTTGATGACGCACAATGTCACAAATCCAGCCTAAGAAGGATAATTTAAGAACTGGTGACAGAATGCACATGGTAGTGAATGAAAATGCCAGCTCTATAGGAGGATGAGCAGTGCGAACACTGTGCTGGGATTCTATGTTTTCAAATAAAGATAATTATTTGTCTTGAAAAGGTGTTTTCTCCAAATCATACAGGAATAAAGACACTGATGGATTTTGAATCCTTAAGTAAACTAACAAGTATAAGGAGAAAAAATGGGGGAGGATTTTTTTCCACTTGGATAATTATTTGTAGAACATTTCAGGTAATGGAGAGAAAAAAGATCACCACACTGAATTCTTTGTGCACCAGAAAAGGAATCAGCTTCAGCTATATAATATAAATGGCTTCTAAGTTGTTTCTCACATTGCAAACTCATCACCCTAAAGGATGCACTGTTTAGAAGGATTTCTTTTAGATAAATTTGTTGGGTACAATACAATGAATCTTTAGAAAGCATTTTTTTTTCTTTATCTGATTTTTTTTACCAAGTTTATTCCACTTGTGTTCAGGGAGTTATCTACTGTCTACCAGACATGGTTATATTCACTTGAGAGATATCAATGAAAGAAATCAAAAACAGTGACTTTCAAGGCAGAGCTCAAACTGTAATGAAAGAGGCAAACAAACAATGAGTATAATAAACAAACCTGGCTGAAGCACTTTCAGTGGTTAAAGTACTTTACTTGCAAGCAAGAGCACTGGAGTACAGATCCCAGAACCATGTGAATAAATGTAAGTGAGCTGGCATGGTTCTGACTATGAAGACAAGAGATTTCCTGAGCTAATGGCTAGTTAGAAGAACCCAAATTGCATGCTTGGGCTATGGTCAAGAGACCATGTGTCAAAGAATAAGGTGAGAAATCAGAGCGAAGATTTCTGACATCAGGTTAGGGTCTTCACAGGTGTTGAGCACATGTATGTAACTGTATACACAGACACAGGCACATAGACACAGACAAAGAAACACACACATACACACACACAACACATGTATGAAAAGACAGTAAATAGATAAAAATACATCCTATTTTGTGACAAGTGCTTCAGAGAATGAAAGAGCGGAATAAAGAGACTTGCTAGGACAGGGATGGAGGGTAAACTACCTGGGAGAGATAGAGTAGATCAAAAACACGGGCCCACAGAAATCATATATGAAGACATCTGGGGAGAAAGCAGCCCAGGCTGTGGAGGAAGTCTGTGCAACTGGAGTGTTCCAGTCTTGTACAAAATAAGACATAAGTGTAGCTGCATAGGGAAGTGAGGCGAAAGGGACTAAAAAAATGTGGCAAGGAAGGCAGCCTGGGAAGTAAGGTGTTCTAGACAGCTAAAGGTCTGACTTATACTTTGATATGTAGAGTCATTGGAGAGCTATTGAGCAGAGGAGTGACATTAACTATAGGTCGTAAAAGGGCTCCAAGGCACTCTGGTGTGAACGGACAACGATAGAGAGACAGTGGAAGCAGAAAGGACGGTTGTGGGATTTCTATGACATCGGAAATGGGCCTGATGACAATCTGAGCAGGAATATAGCCACAGAAGGGATGAGCAGTTCTCTGAGTCTGAATTATTACAAAAATAGTGGTCTGGGTGTGATGAGAGAGGAAGGAGAAAAGGAAGAAGAGAAGGAGAAAAAGAGAGAAGTGAGGAGTGGAGAGACTGATTGTCAAGCATACAGGATACCTTCATTGAGTCAGAGTATCTGGAAGGTGGACCTGGAACTTCCATGGAAGCTGTGATTTTGCTGGAGTCTGTGTTATCTATTGGATCTCTAAATCAAGAAGCCCATACTCATAGTTGGCTGCCTGAGTCTGGAATTCAGGAGATGGTTCTGAGGTGGAGGCACAAATTTAGAACTTGTCAGTCTGATACTTAACCCTGGCTATCATAGGAAAGGGTTTGAAACTTATACCCATCATTTGACACATAATACATACCATACCATACTCTTTCAAATACTTAATGTCATTTAAATTTTATAAATTTCCTGTTTACAGAGACTAGTTTTTAGGGACTACTAATTTAATTGCAATTTTTTTGAGGAACTCAGGGTGCCTAACCAACTTTCTTCCTGAGAACGGATTTTAAAAGGGACAGGTTCTCCATTTATCTAATGGAGACCCATCATCTCTCACAGGCTTAATGAGTAGAAATGCAGCTTATAGAGTACTTGAAAAAGAACTAAATATCCCTCGTCTTCAGGGAAACACATATAGAAAATGCTCTGAGATTCCATCTCACCCCAGTCAGACAATTGCCATCAAAGAAACCAAAGGGCAGCAAATGCAGGCAAGGATCTGGGGAAAGGAGACCCTTAGTCACTGCTGGTGAAGATGGAAAACGGGGTAGCAGCCACTCAGCATGGAGGTTCCAGGAAACAATAAAAATGGAACTAGTCCATGACCCAGGTAGAACAAACAGGAGCCATATGCCCAAAGGACTCTAAGCATATCATAGAGATCTCTGCACAGCTATGTTTATTACTACCATGTTTATAATAGTCATGAAATGAGGCCAGCCTAGAAGTCCATCAACTGATAAGAGGCAAGAAAATATGGCATAGAAATGGGTTTTATGCAGCCACAAAGCAAAGCAAAACCATTACATTTGCAGAAAAATGGATGGAACTGGAATCAGTGTTGACTGAAAAAAAAAAAGTCAGATTCAGAAAGAAAAATATTGCATATTTCCCCTTGAAACTTAGATTCAAAATCGTATATTTGTGTGAGCATGTACATGTGTGTGTGTATACATGCAGGTGAGTATGCTAATATACACATGAATTTGTAAATCATGAAACTAGAAAAGGGATCACGAGAGTGAAGAAGAAATGTTCAGAATGTGTGAAATAGAGGATGTGATGGACACATGTAATGGGACAGCAGAAGGGGAACTACCTAGGCAAAGAAGTGAACCACATATGCTCTTCTTCCATTGAAAGAACCATCTGTAAAAATTAATGTAGCAACAGATTGATTATTTCAAAATAGTGATTCTTGGGCAATTGTATTTGCTGAATTTGAAGGCTAGATTAACAAACTTTTCCCAGCTGATTGATTGCTGCAATTCACACAGCTATATTCCTTTGTTTTCCCATAAATTGTAAGGAAAAGTCCATTAAGGATGCTATGTTAATTTTTACAGATGGTTCTTCCAATGGAAGAGCAGCTTATGTTGTTGGTAAAGGATATGTAGTGCAAACAGATCCAGTCCCAGCTCATATTGTGGAGCTATGAGCCGTGGCTGTGGCATTCCAACTTTTTGCAGATAAGGCATTTAATTTATAGACCGACAGTCATTACATATTTAAAACTCTTCAAATATTAGAAACTGTTCCATGCAATGGGAATAGCAATAGTCAAGCAAAAAATTCTATTCGAACAAATTCAAGATGCCATTCATCAAAGAAAATTGCCATGCTTTGTGGGTTACATTAGAGCACATTCAAATCTTCCTGGTCCATTAGATGAAGGTAATACTTTAGCTGACAAACTTACAAAATTGATTGCTTTATCTCAGGCTGAACTTGTTCAACAATTACATTTACATCACCAAAAGAGTAAAAGTCTAAGGAAACAATTTGGATTAACAAAAGAAATTACTCATCAGATTGTTAAGCAATGTAATGTATTTTCACAATATTTACCTGTACCTCATCTGGGAGTAAATCCTCAAGGCCTGCTTCCTAATCATTTATGGCAAATGCATATTACTCACAATGCAGGGTTTGGCAAATTAAGATATGTACATATAACAATCAACACATAGTCAGGTTTCTCTGCACAGACTGTAGCAGCTACTAAGCATGTCATAACTCATTGCTTAAAGTATTTTTCATGTATGAGAATCCCTAAATTTATATAAAAACCAGACAATGAATCTGGGTATTAGCAAAGCAGTTCAGCAATTTTGTTCCCAACAGAATATTGAACATAAAACACGCATTTCTTATAATTCTCAAGGACTGGGAATTGTGGAGTGTGCCAAAGGCTCCATGGAAACATATCTTCAGAAGATAAAATTGGGGATATTATACCCTCAGTCACCACATAATGCCTTAAATCATGCCCTTTTTTCTCTGAACTTCTTGAATGTGGATACCTGTGACCTGTCTGAGGCATGTAGATTTTGATATGAAGCACCAAGGCAGTCTTCACTAAAGCAAGATGTAAAGACTCTTGCACTGGGTTATGGAAAGGACCTGACACTGTATTAATATGGGGTTGAGAATATGTCTGTGAGCGAAGCACAATGACTCCTGGAATGTCTGATCCAAAATCTACAGCAGAAGGATGACAGCCCTGATGACATCGCAGCCACTGATGACCCCACAGAAATGCAGAGTGATGTTCCTGAATCTGTGTTCCTGACTTTCTTAATGCCATCATGCTGCAGTCTGAGAATGGAAGAAAGATCATGGTGACAACTGGTGATTCCTAGCTTCTTGGTCGACCTACTGCAAAAACTTCCAGACATCAGCGTGTCTTGTCTACTTTGGAGCCAGTCCAAGAGCACTGACTGAATGTTTGACAGTTTATGCATAATATATCTTGAGACACAGAACTCATTTTACCAGTATGGTGTTAAGTCTGCTGTTGAATTAAAGGACCTGAGAACTGAGACTTCAGAAAATTTTCCCCTTTGAGGAAAAGAGACTTCTTAAAACAATGGAACACTATTATGAAGGCAATGAGTGACTGAAGCTCTTTTTCGGAGATGAGGAGAAAAGCATAAAAGTTTTGCTGCTGCTCAGAGACTCAGACAGTTCAAACTTAGAAACAGCAATGCAGATGGACTATAGGAGAAAAAAAAAAGACTCATAGCTTAGCCATCACAGAAACATTTTCTTGCTTTTTGATTAGAATGGATTTAAGAGAATTGTGATTTGACAAGTTGCACATTTATTATAAACTTCTACGCTGGAATTATGATATTGACCTGTTAATGTTTGCAACTGCTTTAGTTCATTATGAAGATGTTACTGACTAGAAAAAGATTAATGCTTGTCTAAAAATAATTTGACACGATATGTCCTTAGATTTGAAATGTTTACTAAGACAAATTGGGACTTCAGTTGTAACTGAAAACTGTTAGAGATATAGACCAATTTACAAAAGTAATCCCACCTCTGATTATCCTCTACTCCCTTATTAGGAGATATTGCAACCATAGAAGCAATTGTATCAGAAAGCAGTACTTGCTTGTATATGATTATCTAGTTGTCGGTAAACTATTTGATAAAAAGTTGGCTCAAAGGTGCACAGCATCTAGAGATGCTTTCTTCCTAACCCCTTATTCCGAGGCTGGTAGCCAGGGACAGGCAAGATCTTTCTTTCGCCAGTCAACCTAAGACAGGACATAGATGAAAGGATGTATGTACCAATGACTGGTAAGTCTGGAACATGGGAAAACTACTCCCAATACAGGCACAGCCATCTGTCCTAAAGCAGAAGCCCAGAATTTATTAAATATAATGAAAGGGAGGAATTGTGGAGACACCCACAGATGTGAGCCTGTTCCAGCTTGAATAGAGGTCAGAGACTTTGAGCTTATCTTTGCTCTTTCAAAGTTATTGACAACAAGTGTGGCTACATGCCCTGACCCAGGGTGTGTTTGCTTCGTGTTTTGGACAAAAAGAGGTGAATCCACTCCACTGTGACCGAAGATCAGAGAATTCAAGCCTACTTATGCTCTTTCTTTTAAAATAGGATGTTTGACATATGGAGTGGCTGCCTACAACATACTTGGTCTAGTGTGTGTTCATTGAATATCCTGCCCAGTATATCAAAAGCTTTACAAGCTTTACTCAGGAAATAATGGCTTTATATTTATATTTGAAGCAAGTAACTGTTCTGGCTATCCATTGTATCATGTTAAATTAGAATTTTGCATTCTTCTCCCTTTTTGTTTTGAGGTATAAAAGCATATGAAAATTAAGTGTGAATTCAGTATTCAGAGTCCACTGAGTTGCCCTTCCATTACTATCTTCTGTCTCTGTATTATATCTGTGTCTCTGTATCATATCTCGGTTCCTCTTACCTAACATTTCTAATCCACTTGCCCCTGTCCTGGAACATACAAACCTGTTATGGGTATGACCGTGGCAAAAAGTCACTCCAAAAAGTGGCTTACATGTATTATTTTGCATAAAACACTTAAAATTAATTTTAAAGAGGAACCAAAGGGTTGGGTGGTTATAAGCACTTACGGCTATTGCGTAGAACTTGAATTCAGATCCCAGCACCCACAAAGTGACTAAAACCATCAGTAATTCCAGTTCCAAGGGATTTATCACCTTCTTCTGGTCTCCAAGGGTTCTACATGCATATGCTACACAATACATACATACAAGCAAACACTCACAATATAAAACAAATATAACCAGAAATTTTAAGAAAGCAAATATTGTGTGAATTTTTGTATAATTTATTAGGTATAAAGGGGATTCATTCAGAGAAAAAATGATGTGGGATTCCCCTCTATATGCTGTGAGTACTACTGGTTAATAAAGAAACTGTCTTGAGCCTGTGATAGGGTAGAATAGGGCTAGGCAGGGAAAACTAAACTGAATGCTGGGAGAAGGAAGGTGGAGTAGGGAGAAGCCATGTATCACTGCTGGGGCCGGACGGAACTTTACCCGGCAAGCCACTGCCACATGGCGATACACAGATTAATAGAGATGGGTTAAATTAATATGTAAGAGTTAGCCAATAAGAAGCTAGAGCTAATGGGCCAAGCAGTGATTTAAATAATATAGTTTCTGTATGATTATTTTGGGGCTGAGCAGCCGGAAACCAACAAATGACCTACTTACAACAAACAAATACTGAGTTACCATCAGTACAAACAAACACCTACATGACAATTCATTATGAGTCTAGGATGTAGCAGCTTCTAGGCCTGGAGATTAAAAAATTCTAAGATGTGTTGAGATCTCCTGATCCACACTGAACAGCTCTTCCACTGTTTGACCTGACTCATATAAACAGTTAGATATGGATAAAAAAACACTGACCTGCATGCAGAATGACAGTGAAGTAACAGCCAAGGTATCAGAGATCACGCAAGGATATTGTGAACATGCGGAAACAGTAATCTAGCTTAGTATTCATACGGTTTGGCATCCACTACTCAGACCCACCTCCTGCTCAGTTAAGAAAGTAGGAGCAGATGGAAGCCTTTTTCCTCTAATTCTGACATGAATGGTCCCTAAATTTAACCAAGGAATCAAGTTGTCTCCATCCCACTCTCATAACTGATAATCTGGTGATAAAATGAATGGGGCATTTTAAAAATTTCAAGCTGAGGAACTGATTCATATTTGGTGACAAAATAATAGATTTTATGACATTCACAGAACTTCAATTTAAAGAGACCACCAACTTTAAAGAGTATACACATTCTAAAGAATATAAAAAATATGTCAGCTAAGATAAGTTACAAACATCATAAAAAGTGAATCATTTATCATTACATTGGAACAAAGAATGGTTAACACTAAGCTTGATACACCAAAAGCAATATAGATATTATTTCTAATATAATTGTGATTTCAAATTCAGTAAGTATTGCTTTCCAAAATGACTCCCATGGAATCCAACTAATTTGGATTTTATAAGCTGATCATAAATGACCATTACAAATATTTTAAACCACTGCTAAATACCTTCATTTTAATAAGTGTTCATTGGCTGAATAGACAGCAATTCATTTAGTATGTTTTTTTGGGGGGACTTAATTACTTCATTCTACAAACAACTTCAGATTGCTTCTAATGAACTCAATAGCAATTCTTATTCCATCTAAGTAGCCCAAAATTTGACTCACAAGCATTCTGGGAATTATTCTGCTTCTATTTGGAGTACTATTATTATACAGAATAGATTATAAAACTCCATCATGTATGCTTTCATTAATCTAATTTTCTAAATATTTACTTTGTATTGCCCTGGCTGCATTCACATCCTGATGTGATTCTGCAGCTACACAGAGATACACCATTAGACGAAGAAAAGATGATTTTAATACAACAAATAGTTTCTCTTTTGAAGTCCATGGATCCTACTAATTCAAAGCATAGCTAAACCACAGAGAAAAGCCTAACCCTTGCTCAAAGGCTTGTGGGAACATTATTGTAAGAAGAAATTCATTGTATTGAGACCCGGCTCCATGTTAAAGTTGTAGCACTAGTTAGTGGATGGGCATACTTGTAAAATTTTGGATTTGCTCCTGATTTCCAAGATCACTCATCTGCATTTACACTTCTTGCTAAAGCCACTAGTATTTTACTTAGAATTATTATCACTCTTGTATTCCAGTTACAAACCAAAGTTCTTCCATAGCCTGTCCCTTTGGGGTCTGCCCTGGGGCAGCACATCATGGAAATACTGCTTACCTCATGGCTGAGAGGAAAGCTAGGGTAAGGGTCCATGGTGCCACTACCCCCTCCAAAGTCATACCCTGATGATCTGAACCCTTTCTACCGCACTGTTTCTCCATTAGCACTTGGGAAATAACACAAGTATTCATAGTTCAAGATTATCTTCAACTACATAGTAAGTCTCAGGCCAACCTGAGCTATACAAGCCCCTCTCTCAACAAGAAAATAAAAATTCAAATTGCACCATAGACGTTAAAAAACAAAACAAGTTATATTCCTGTGATTGACATTTATGAAGTAATTAATTAGCTACATGAAAATCACATTAGATTGTTTTCATTTTAAATTCTATAAGGATGTTTCCTCTAGAGAATTACCGTTCACAGATCTCATTAAGACAACCCGATTGTGCTCTCAGAAGGAAGAATCTAATGATATAATATCCACTATGGAACTTCAACATGTTACTATTGCAGTCATGGTCCCATGGAGACCTTCAGGTCCTACCTTTATCAGGATTCAAGCCCAGAGCTTCTTTACAGAAGCAAGCATCTCTCACATTCCTTGACACATCCCTCTGCTGAAAGTGGAGCTACTCATCAGAATATTTTGCTCAGAGACCCTTCCCAACTCCTTCCTCACTTTCTATCTATTGCTCATGTTCATGTAGCTTGCATTTTAACAATCTACAACTCTCATTAAGGGCTTTTTTAATTTGTACACAAATTCTACTTCCATGAGAAACAAGTCTCAAAACCTCTTTTATCCAATAAAGAGATGTAAGCAGAGATCTAGAAATATTTACTTCTTAATGTCTGAAACCAGGCCCTTAATTTTTAAGAAATTTTAACAACTGAATGAAACTCAATCAAAAGCAAAATAAATAGCATGGATTTCTACAATCTTTGTCACATAAAGTGGTCCAGAGATTGCATGAGGGAAGGTCATCATTCTAGATCTCTAAGAACAAGTTGTTTGGTTTATGGGTAAGGAGCTGTTATACAGATCTACAAGATCATTTGAGTAAGTTCTACACAAACTTACTGTAGAAAGCCAAGCACTCTGTCATCTCATGGGGCATGCCCATCTATACCACAGCACAAATAATGGCTTTGGCCTTTAAATATTTGCAGACTTCTTCATTTCATGTACTTATCTATCTGTGCATCCATACATCCCATTGAGTAACTACCCCATTGATGATGGGGAGAGTGTGGGCCAGCAGTGTCCAGTTTTGAGGACCTACCAAAATCAATTTCCCTTCTCACTACTGCCATGGCACACACAGCAAGGTCAGAACCCTCCCCCACAGGATTAATTAATGTTGGCCTGCTCTATTAACATCAAGAGAATCAAGACTGAGAAACTTGAATTCAGCTCAGGGTATCATAGTGATAACTGTGTAGTTTACAGGGAGTGACTATCCTTTAAGCCTGGTATCAGACATGCAGACTGATTCTCATCTTTGTTCTAACAATTATTTAATGTTGTTCACTTCACTTCTTATTAAAAATGAAAACATCAATCAGTCATTTTCCCATACTGCTTTTAGGGAATGCAAACTGGTCCAATCATCTTGAGGAGCCACTTGGCAACATGTGCTAGGAGCTTAAAAATATTCCATATTTTGCCAGCTACCTCAACTTTTAGAAATCTTTTGAATATATTTTCCACAACTTAAACTTTTCTTTTTTTGGGGGGGGGGTGGTGGTTTCGAGACAGGGTTTCTCTGTGGTTTTGAAGCCTGTCCTGGAACTAGCTCTTGTACACCAGGCTGGTCTCGAACTCACAGAGATCCACCTGCCTCTGCCTCCCGAGTGCTGGTATTAAAGGTGTGCACCACCACCACCCGGCTCAACTTAAACTTTTTAATGCCTTTTTAATCATTATTACTGATAACAGGGATGAGCACAACACAAAATGACTCTACTGACTAGTAACAGTGAGGAATGATACAGTCAGAGAATACATTGACGCGTGACACTTCAACTAGGTTCTGAGTGCTTACCATAAGGGGATATATTCAGGAAACACACAAAATTAAATATGCTACGTTGTTCTGGATAAAAGGTAAAAAATAAATAAGGCTACCTAAAATTGCTAGATGACCATTTCATAATCACTAGTATAATGTTGTCACTTGTTTTTTTGTTTATTCAGGTTTTTTTTTTATTTTTATTGCTCTCTCTTAGCATCACTTCTAGAACATTGACCTTGTGAATCCAAATTAAAGAAATTCCAAATCTGTTTAGTGCAAGCACTTCAGGTTTTGAGTTGGCAGGCTACATGGCAGGGTTAAAAGCTTAGCCAGAGCTCAGAGGACACATTAAGAATGGTATGAAGGTGGGGCTGAGAAACAGGAAAAGGTGGAGACAGGCAGAATCCCAATGTGGCTTTTACAGGGAAACCTGGGGCATAAACTGAACACATGAGTGTGCCCTTTTCTCTTGTCCACTCAGAGAAATTCTTGAATCAACTGAATTCAGAAATAAGATATGGCTTTAAGACATGGTTTCTTTATGTCAATCAAACTTATACGAAATCAGTTACTTGGTGAAACAGAGTAAGTCACTTTGTAGTTAACCAAATCAGCACCATCACCACTGAACGCAACATGCTTGTTGTTCGACACAGGGTCACATGCACTATGAAGCCAAGGATGACCTTGAAGTTCTGGTCCTTCTGCTGCCACCTCCTGAGTACTGGTGACAGGTATGTGCCAGCATACCCAGCTTATGTGGTACTGGGAATGGCGTCTGGGGTGTCCTATGTGTGCTCTATGAGGTGAGCTACATTTCGGCCTGAGCTTTTACTATTCTTTTTAATACTGTGGAAACATCATCACTTCATTTCTCCAGTGTGTTTCCACACTGAGTTCAGTGTCACAGCAAGACAACGGAACTCATCATGAACAGTTTTGTATCACAGCTAGACAGCTCACAGCGATTCCTTCCCAAACATACAAGGGTAACTATTCTTATCCCCCTTGATAGGTAAAGGAATTTTAGTTGACATTTTAAACTGGTAATCACATTTGTATTCCAGGCCTCTATGTAGCTTATACAATATTTTGGTACTGAACGTTAAATTAACCAAGTCAATTCAAGAGAAGACATCATATATGATCGATTTTTCTCCCTAAATCCTTTCAATCTTTCTCTCTTTTCAATACAAATGTTAAATGCATCAATTACACATGTGGTATTTTTTTTCTTTTTTTCACGTTATTTTATTATTATTATTATTGAAAAAAATTTCCGCCTCCTCCCCGCCTCCCATTCCCCCCCTGCTCCCTCTCCAGTCCCCGAAGAGCAGTCAGGGTTCCCTGCCCTATGGGAAGTCCAAGGTCCTCCCCACTCCATCCAGGTCTAGGAAGGTGAGCATCCAAAACAGGCTAGGTTCCCACAAAGCCAGTTCATGCAGTAGGATCAAAACCCAGTGCCATGTCCTTGGCTTCTCATCAGCCCTCATTGTCCGCTTTGTTTGGAGAGTCCAGTTTTATCCCATGCTTTTTCAGACCCAGTGGTATTTCTTAAAATCAAATCTAGCTTACAAGTAATACACACACACACACACACACACACACACACACCCCACACACACCACACACACACTTAGAACCACCCTGCTTCTTGCTATAGAAAGACTCCAGATGTCTACTCAAATCTGGCCCACTTCACTGATAACTTATGAATGACGACTGCCAGCAGTGAGCATCAGCATATTGTGGCCCCAATCCTTCTGCCTCAATGACGTCAAGACCAGCCTTGTATTTCCTGGGCAAATGTGGGGAAAATCCAGGTCGCTCATTACCGGAGCATGGACAAGCAATGTCTCCCAGCCATTGTTGTTATCTGGCCCGAGACACATCTGCCATCAACATCTAAATCCTTGAACATTATTTTTGGTTGCTATTATTAGAACAGAGCTATGCCGTCTGTACATGAGGCAGAAATTAGAATTAACCATGAATTTTGAGGAAGTGATCCATCTTATGATCCCACATAACTATACTCCTAAGAGTTCAGAGAATCATTATTCATGTACTTATTTCCCAGCTTAGTGACTGACTCTTCAATCTGTCCTAAGAGTTTATGGAATATAGTAACACAAAAAGGGCTATTCTGCTTTATGTTCAGAGCTATGGCAGGTTGTTTATACTTTAAATATGTTCTAAGTCAACGTGGGTTATCAGACACCAGCACACAGAAGCCACCCTCTGCCAGGCCCACCTCAAGGTTTGTTCATTCTGTTATTCTGTTAGGCATGACTGCCAAACTTGCTGCCCGTGTCATTTTGGCTTCAACTCCTAGAAAAAGCAAATGGATGCCTCACACCCCTCACTCTGCACTCAAACAAGACACAGAAATCCTTAGAAAGGAGAGAAAAGTCTGAAGGACAGCAATAGATGCACATCTCTAAGCAAGTGTATTCAGAGAACTGTTGTCTTCAGTCTTGGGGTATAGTTCAGTGGTTAGTGTGCTCGCCGTGAGTACATGACAAGCTGGGTTTGACCCCTCAGGTCTACACAGACCTGGTGTGATAGCACAGACCTGAAAGCTCAGCATTTGGCAATTGGAGACAAGAGAATGAGGAGTTTAAGGTCATCCTCTGCTACAGAGGGAATTCAAAGCCAGTCTGGAAGCTCAGGAGACCCTGTCTCAATGCATAGATAAATAAATAAATGTCACATTCAAACTCTAAGTACCTTACTGAATTCAGAATAATACATTTTGAAAAAAAAACCTTTAAATATTTTCAAGTAATTAATTAATTTTAATAAGAATTATTAGTTTATTTCCAAAAACTATAAGCTAAAATATACAATTTTGCTTTTAACATAGATAATTCTTACAAAATAGCAGGTTCCACTTGGGAATGGTACCTAATCTCCAAGACTTTAAAAAAACAATTTTCTCAAAAGCCTGCTCATCTAAAAGGAGATGGTGGTTGTATGGGAGTGAAAACAAAGATGATTTTAAAAGAAAGATGAGTGAATATCAGACTAATTTGATAAAGTTCTATACTTAGATAAACTGGATCTCAAAAGGGCAAGTATTTTTGGCTGTTGTTTTTGTTTTCTTTTGTTTTGTTTTTGAGACAGGGTTTCTCTATGTAGCCCTGGCTGCCCTGGAACTCGCTCTGTAGACCCAGCTGGGTTTGAACGCAGAGATCCACCTGCCTCTGCCTCCTGAGTGCTGGGATTAAAGGTGTGCATCACCAAAACTGGCTTGCAAGGAAGTGTTAAGGTTACTCGTTCACTCACACTGAACTCAGCCTCAAATGCATTCTTTAAAATAGCATTAGTAGCATTGTCCACTGAATCATGAAAACTCGATCCCACAGTCAAGGCTGGACTCCCTGCAGGTTTGGGTAGAGGGTATCAAAGAGAGGGTGTTAGGGAAGAAGTGAAAGGTAAAGACTTTGCTCCCCCAAAGTGAAACCCTCAAAGACAAAGAGTTTCTGTCTCATTTGTTTGTCTTTAAGGGTTTTAATGCATTTTGTAGTGGTCCAGTAATTCTGTAGACAGGAAGAAATACACCAGCATGGGATTGCTTGCTGTGACATTCATTTTACATAGGAAAATGTGGATATGTGATTCTTAGTGAATGTAAACTAATAGCATACATCACATAGAAACTTTAGGAAGATTTTGAAATGGACAAAGCAACTAAACAAATTAGTGGGTACCCTGCTCACTTTCAAGTTTGTTTACAATGTCATACAGAAGAATGCATGCAGTGTAATTTAAGGTCAGGATACTGAAAGTCACTGAAACAGCATCTCATCTACTGGAATGCAACTGGTTACTACCCTGTAGTGACTCACCACTTACGTAAATCTTTATACATTTATTCCTTTAAATATGTGTGATTCTTGGACTTCCCATTTGAATCCATTATAACTTCCTATTAGTCAGTTAAATAAAATATTTAGTATTCATTGAATAATTATATGAGTTATGATTTAATTAAAAAACTATTCCTCAGGTCTATATTTAGGCATATGTATACATACATTCAGAGACAGATATCAAAATCTGAAACCATAATATGATTAGGTTGTAAGTACTTTCCCTGTTTGTTATTTTGTATTTTCCAAAATGGATTAATTGTGCAAGGCTTATGTTAATAATCAGAGGAAGGAATAGTTAATGGAACTAAGAAAATATCTCAAAGTCAATCTTAAATTCTATTTTCACATCTAGTTATCAAACAGCATATATTTTTCATTTCTGGTCTTAGGTGGACCCTGCAAAAGCCGCCAGCTTCCAAATGGCCAAGCCATCATATTCTCATATTTTTTTCAAAAACAAGAGACAGATACTTTGTACTAAGAATTGTTCATTTCTATGACAGATCATGATATTTAAAATATCGTAAAAATAAAACTCAGTGGTAGACTATGAAGCAAAGGTTTAAGACAAAACTGAATTTTTTTTTTTTTTTTTTGGTTTTTCAAGACAGGGTTTCTCTGTGGCTTTGGAGCCTGTCCTGGAACTAGCTCTGTAGACCAGGCTGGTCTCGAACTCACAGAGATCCAGCTGCCTCTGCCTCCCGAATGCTGGGATTAAAGGCATGCTGGGAGTTTTCCTAAATTATTGATCAAATTTGCCAGACCTTTAATAGTATCAATTAATACATACTGATGTTAAAGAATGAGTTTACTGAGTAAACTTCCTTTTCTCTCCTTCAGAGACCAGAGGTGACTCCAAAATCACATTGTCCTTTACAATAAAAGTTACTGGAAACTGTAAAAACAAAAGCAAAACAAAATAAACAAAATCCCCAGTGATGTTAGAGAGATGTTGGCGATATCATAGCTTATAAAAAGCAGATTATCTCTCAATACGCATCAAGTAAAATGTTGAAGAAACCATCACTTGAAACTGTGGGTTTAGGGGTTCAAAGGAAAAAAAGAGCAAGCTAACTGGGAGTCGTGCTGCACAGAGTTACTACATCCGGCTGTCTCGGCGGTCCCGTGTGAAAAATGAGCACTCTGATTTTATGCATGTTTAATTTTTATCAGCCTAAACTCATGAGAGACTACAAGGAGTATCTCCAGCAACGTGTAAATGCTGAACAGGCATGGTGGCTCACTTACAATTCCAGCACCACAAATTCAGGTTTGGGTAACCAGCTGGCTAATTAGAAGGAATGAACTAAAATCCCCGAGAAACCGTGCCTAGAGAAATAAAATGAAGGGTGATCACGGAAGACTTGCAACATCAACCTCTGCTGTGTACATTGAACCTCCTGCACACAGGTACACACACACAGACACACACACACACACACACACACACACACACACACACACACAGAGAGAGGTAGACTTGACTGTCCACATAACAGCCAAGGATAAAAGGCCACAGGGAGGCTATTAATTTGTTTTGTTGTTGTTGGTTTTGATTTAACAAAACGCAAAGGGAGAACTCTCTCTGAATGTTAAAAAGTTGAAGTTCCATTCCTTCCATTCCATCACCTTCACAGCACTAGGTGATTCTCAAAGCAGATAACTGAAAATTTTGGCTAGAATTTTTTTTTCTCATTTCTAAGGAGCTTTGACAGAATTTGTTCTCACTTGCAATGGGTGGGTGTTTTGAGATAACTGATTATGGGCATCAAATTGCATCATATATGTGATATGAACAACAGCTATCTAGAAAAATGAGGTCTTCCAAGAGAGGAAATCCCACTTTGTGCTTGAAAAGTTAAAGCAACAGCTTGGATTTACCGAATTCCTACTTCCTTTCATTCTTCAAACTTTCTAGGAAAAAGCAACCACGATGTTCTCTTCCAGAGAAACATGAAGCCTGAAGGCCTTGGAGCCACTGCCTGCAAATGAAGAAACGGTGCCAATCACTATGCAGTGGGCTGCAAGGCACAGAGAGCAGCTGCTGCAAAGCCATTGTGCCAGCCCAACTCCAACTGTAGCACAGTGGAGTCCAGCGACAGCCCATCAGATGGTGGGTCCTAGTGTACTTTGTCTTAAACACCAGCTTTAAAACAAACAACACAAACACACACACACAGAAAGAAAGGGTTCATCTCTAAAACATATGGAGAACTCCTGGCACATCTCTTAATTGTGTCTTAATCATATTCTTTGTTTCACTAAAAGACCACCAGGCAAGCAGGGTGTGTAGTTAGGCATCCCAGTTCTGTGCTTTTCAGCTTCCTGTCCCAGGGTCCACTTGTTTATATATAAACCCCAGTTATAGATAAACTCGATATGACTCCTTTTCATTCCTACCAGCTCACAAGTATGTCAACAATGTATGTTTAAGAGAAGACAATGGATTAAGAAAGCTGAAGTAGGAGGACTGAGAATCTGAAGCAAGCCTGAGCCTCGTAGGAAGACCACACTTTACAAACCAAACGAAGTACAAATGGAAACTCAAAGTGGCAAATCTCATATCTCTAGGGATAAAGAGAGTTTCTCACATTACAGTATTCTGGTGATGTCTTTGAGATCAAAGAATGTGTGTTTCCATGTAAGGTTAGCGTCACTCTTCCACGCCACACTAATCCTCATGTGTCGACACAGGAGTGCACACTAGACTATATCTTGTTGCTAAAATATTTCCTCATTTCCAGTCGAATGATCAATTTTGTAATCATAAGAGTCAAAGCAACAAAGACAAATTAAATGATCCACTGTGCTCCACATTCACTAGGGAAAAGCTGCTTGGGGCTATATAAAAATATCTGTTTACCAGATCGCATGTTTGGTGAGGCTGAACTTAGTTCCCGTTGGAAATCTGGTTAGACTTCGAGGGGTTTAAAATTCATGTGATTTTCTTGAAGAGATGTAAACAAATATTCAAATGTTTGTCACTTTGGAGGTGTTAATTATGTCATCTTACATGAAAACAGCAAAGAGTAAACTCCCCATCACTCCACAGTTGGTTAAAGTTGGAATTAACTTGGCTACTTCTAGTCTAGATGGGCATGAGTGACATCAAACAGTGGCCACACATTTAATCGCTGATCTTTCTCTGAGGGCTACAAACCCTTCAAGGCTCAGGTCTCCTACTTCATACTCTATGTCACCTTCTTTTTTTAAGTAAACTCACTCTATTGTAACAAATTTACAAAGACATCACATAACCATAATAATAAGATTCTCAGAAAGAAGTAAATAAACAACCACTTACATAAGCCCAATCTCATGGATCTCAGTGAACGTCTAGACCACTAGCATGGCCATTTAGAAATCACAGAGCCTCACATGGGGTTTTATACTTTCTTTGTCAATTACATTTTTATTCACTTATCCATTAATAAAAAAGAAAAAATAAAACTATGACAGAGTTGATACTAGAAAACATAAAGTTGTATATGCTCATGTATCAGTTTTCCTATATTTTGTCTTTCCTCCTTACTTTAAATTACCTCTCTTGGTCTCTTTTCTGAATTTTATGTTATGCCTCAATTTAGACATGCTTACAAACACAAACACACACACATGTATATGTAGGACAACATGCATTTTTTCCTTTGAGTTTGGGTCATGTCATTTTATATCATCATACTAAGTACATCTATTTTCCCATATATTTCTTGGTTGCATTCCTCTTTATGGTTGAAAATATTCCAGTCTATAAGCATATCATATTTTCACTATCCACTCTTCTGTTGCTAAACATCTAAGTTAGTTCGGTTTCCTTGATGCTTTACTAAATAGAGCACCAACAAAAGAGAATGTGCGAAGATCTTTGTGGTAGGGCACAGAGTTCTTGGAGTGCCTGGCTGGGAATTGTATAGTTGGGTCACATGACCTACCAACCTAGGAGGTATAAATAATCTAAACAGGCCTATTATAAGCAATGGGATCAAAATTGTTATCAAAAGTCTCTCTACAAAGTTTAGGATAGAATGAATTAATTTCCAAAGTCTTTCAAAATTTCAGTAAGATTTAATAGTGATTCCCCACAACATAAAAGGTAAAGAAACACTACCAAATTCCTTTATGAAGTCATTATAACCCTGGGACAAAACTAGATAATGCTATAACACAAAAATGACAACTACAAACCAATTTCTCTGATAAACATAGATGCAAAAATTTTTAAGAAAACACATAAAAAACAAATTCAGGAACACATTAAAATCATACACACAACGTGAACAAGCTGGCTGCATACCAGAGATACAAACTTGGTTCAAAATATTCAAATCAACTAATGTAATACAGCATATAAAAATGTAATGGAAGAAATCCCACAGTTGTCTCTGTTGATGATGTCTCCATCAAATGTTTCCACTTATTCCCCTTGGGCTGAGCTGTCTATAGGAATGAACTATCCTTAGTGGTAGCAACACTATAAACTCAAACAAACATGATGAGCAATCCTTGAAGTTAATCCCATTCAAAACCATTACCACAAGAGCTGTTTGTGTTGACAGACTCTTCTGGAAGAACATGAGTCATCTGCAGAACCTCAGAACAGTACAAATTTTATGTATTTGCTTTAATTAATTGCTAGATAAACAAGTACTTCTGAGATTTTTAGGAAGCCAAGCTAGTGACTTCTGGCAGAAAAGTAGATATGGAAATAACTGCCCACCCCGATGGTGAGAAGAAAGGCAAGCCAGTGAAGCAGATGACCCACAGAAAAACTTCTCAAGTAAATGTTTGGAAAGCAAAGAATTGGAGGGGTTCCCAAAGACATTTTTCAAAGAGCATGCAATTGTTGTTAAGGACCTCTTTCCTGGGGCTAGCATCCTTCATAACTGAGTAAAAATGTTACACTAAGTTTCTTCTTATCCATAATGGTGTACCACTCAATAAGACATTTCCCAAAATTAAAAGCCCTGCTGTGTGCTTGCACCCCCAGCATGTTGAGTTATACTTGGGATGTGTGTTTCTGCACAAAATTTAAATTACGATAGGCACACTGGCTGTAAAGCATGGCTGAGTTCAGAGTGAGGTCATATACACCTCTACAAGCAACAAATACACATCTGGTTGACCAATGGAATCTAATCGAAGACCCGAATATAATCCACAAACCTATGAACACCTAATTTTTGACAAAAGGAGCTAAAATTATACAATGGAAGAAAGAAAGCATCTTTAACAAATGGTGCTGGCATAACTGGATATCAACATATAGAAGAATAAAAATAGATCCATATCTATCACCATGCACAAAACTCAAATTCAAATGGATTAAAGACCTCAATATAAATCTGACCACACTGAACCTGATAGAAGAGAAAGTGGGAAGTAGTCTGCAACACATGGGCACAGGAGACCACTTCCTACGTATAACCCCAGTAGCACAGACAATAAGAGCAACAATGAATAAATGGGACCCCCCTGAAACCGAGAAGCTTCTGTAATGCAAATGACACTGTCATTAAGACAAAAAGGCAACCTACTGAATGGCATGTCTTCACCAACCCCCCAACAGACAAAGGTCTGATCTCCAAAATATATAAAGAACTCAAGAAGGACTGGCTTTGTGGGAGCCTAGGCTGTTTGGATGTTCACCTTACTAGACCTGGAAGGAGGTGGGAGGTCCTTGGACTCCTCACAGGGCAGGGAACCCTAACCGATTGTTGGGCTGATGAGGGAGGGGGAGTTGATTGGGGGAGGGGGAGGAAAATGGGAGGTGGTGGTGGGGAGGATACAGTAATCTTTAATAAATAAATAAATAGTAAAAAAGAAACTAAACATTAAAACTCTAACCCAATTAAAAAATGGCGTACTGAACTGAACAGAGAATTCTCAACAGAAGATATTCAAATGGCCAAAGGACACTTAAGGTCATGCTCAACCTCCTTAGCCATCAGGGAAATGCAAATCAAAACAACTTTGAGATACCATCTTACACCTGTCAGAATGGCTAAAATCAAAAACACCAATGATAGCCTTTGCTGGAGAGGATGTGGTGTAAGGGGAACACTCATCCATTGCTGGTGGGAATGCAAACTTGTGCAACCACTTTGGAAATCAGTGTGGCAGTTTCTCAGGAAACTGGGAGTCAACCTACTTCAGGACCCTGCAATTCCACTCTTGGGAATATATACCCAAGAGATGCCCAATCATACTACAAAAGCATTTGTTCAACTATGTTCATAGCAGCACTATTTGTAATAACCAGAACCTGGAAACAACGGAGGTGCCCCTCGATACAAGAATGGATAAAGAAGGTGTGGCACATATACACTTTAGAGTTCTACTCAGAGGTAAAAAAAAACAATGACATCTTGAATTTTGCATGCAAATGAATGGAAATAGAAAACACTTTACTGAGTGAGATAATCCAGACCCCAAAAGAGGAGTATGGTATGTACTCACTCATAAGTGGATTTTAGCCATAAACAAAGGGCATTGAGCCTTATAGTTCATGATCCTAGAGAAGCTAAATAAGAAGGTGAAGCCAAAGAAAAATATATATTTATCTTCCTGGATATTGGAAGTAGACAAGATCGCCAGGCAAAATTGGGAGCATGGGGGTGGAGTGGGTTGGGGGGGAAGGGGAGATGGGGAGAGAGAAGGGAGAGAAGGGGGAGGATTGGGGAGAGCTTGAGGGCATGGGATGGTTGAGATGGAGGAAGGTGGATATGGGAGCAGGGAAGAAGATATCTTAACTAAGGGAGCCATTTTAGGGTTGGCAAGAGACTTGGTTCTAGAGGGGTTTCCAGGTGTCCAAGGGGATTTCCCCAGCTAGGTCCTTGGGCAGCAGAGGAGAGGGTGCCTGAACTGGCCTTCTCCCACAGACAAGTTGATGAATATCTTACATATCACCATAGAACCTTCATCTGGCAATGGATGTAGACAGAGACAGAGACCCACATTGGAGCACTGGCCTGAGCTCCCAAGGTCCAGATGAAGAGCAGAAGGAGGAAGAACATGAGCAAGGAAGTCAGGACCTTGAGGGGTGCGTCCACCCATGGAGGCAGTGGGACTAATCTAATGGGAACTCACCAAGGCCAGTTGAACTGGGTCTGAATGAGCATGTGACCAAACTGGAATCTCTGAATGTGGTTGACAATGAGGGTGGACTGAGAAGCCAATTATAATGATATTGGATTTTGATTCTACTGCATGTACTGGCTTTTTGGGAGCCTAGTCTGTTTGGATGCATACCTTCCTAGACCTGGATGGAGGGGGGTGGGCCTTGGACTTCCCACAGGACAGGGCACCCTGACTTCTCTTAGGACTGGAGAGTGAGGGGGGGGGAGTGGGAGGAGTGAGAAGGGAATGGGAGGAGGTGGAAGTTTTTAATAAACAAATAAAAAAATTTAAAAATAAAAAAAACAAATACACATCTGTGCATTCTTAGAAGATAGTAAAAAATTATGTCATATTAATGGTAACTGGTATCTCTCCTTCTAGAATTTGCTGAACATTCCTCTGACAACTGGATGCATGATACGCTCATACAATATAAACAATAATAATTATAAATTAATGTATGCAAATTTGACTCTACCCCACAGTGTCAAAAAGGCTTGAAGATGCCCCTCTGTTAGGCATGAATTCTCATGCTAGATGTTCATTGGTTCTCAACTGGAAGCTTAGAGGGACAAGTAAGTTTTGGAAGCAAAAATAATGTTCATGGACAATTCAAACCATATTTTTATATTATGAGTAATGTTTCACTTGGAAAGATATCTGACTTTAAATTGTTATCAATTATTAATCATAATAATAATTAAGCTCACAATTCTAATCTCAACTTCTAAGTTTTTCAACACAGATGTAACTGTCTTTATTCCCTTATAATTGTATGAAGAGGGGGAAATTATGATACTCAGACTCAGTATAATTTTGAACCATAAATGTGGCCCTAGAAATAATCACTCTAGGAGAAAAAAAATGCCATGTTTATAAATATTATAAATGAAAACCTTTGAATACCAAACACTTTGATATTAAACTATGTATTAAAAAATTGAAGCACAAATTTATTGACAATAGAATTCCAGGGGCTGGAGAGATTGCTCAGTAGTTATCATCGTGTGTATTTTCAGGAGACCTAGGTTTAGGTTGCAACATCCATATGATAGTTCACAACTATCTTTACTCCAGCTTCAGAGGACTCAGCACATATGAGGGCACTAGACATGAAGATGATGTGTAGCAATCCATAAATGAAAAATGTCATACACATAGATAATAAAATATAACAAAAGGAAGGAAGACAATAGAGTTCTATCTATGCTGCAAAGTGAAGAGAAGTTTGGGTTTAAAAATATATATTGGGGCTGGAGAGATGGCCCAGTAGTTAAGAATGCTTCCTGCTCTTTCAGAAGACTCAGGTTCAGGTCGCAGCACTCACATCATCTAGCTTACAACCTCCTGGAACTCTAGCATCAGGAGGACTTGACATCATTTTGTGGCATGGCCTCCACAAGGCTTCATGCACATGTCATATATTCACACAAACACAGATACGCATCTAAACTCAAAAATAACTTAAATCTTTAACAAAAAACAAGAAATNGGAACCTGAAATGGCCCTATCCTATAGCCATACTGATGAATATCTTGCATATTACCATAGAACCTTCATCTAGCGATGGATGGAGATAAGAGACAGAGACCCACACCGGAGCACTGGACTGAGCTCCCAAGGTCCCAATGAAGAACAGAAGGAGGGAGAACATGAGCAAGGAAGTCAGGACCACGAGGGGTGCACCCACCCACTGAGACAATGGGGCTGATCTATTGGGAGCTCACCAAGGCCAGCTAGACTGTAACTGAAAAAGTATGGGATAAAACATGGGATTGAACATGGCGGACAATGAGGGCTGATGGGAAGCCAAAGACAATGACACTGGGTTTTGATCCTACTTCATGTTCTGGCTTTGTGGGTGCCTAGCCAGTGTGGATGTTCACCTTCCTAGACCTGGATGGATGGGGGAGGACCTTGGACTTTCCACAGGGCAGGGAACCCTGACTGCTCTTCAGACTGGAGAGGGAGGGGGAGAGGGGGGGGGGGGGGGGGAGAAAAGGGGGACGGGGAGGGAAATGGGAGGCGGGGAGGAGGCGGAAATTTTTTTTTCAATAAAAAATTATATTTAAAAAAATAAGTCTCACATGACTTCTTTTCTTTTCTTCATTGTCAAGATGACAGTTAAAAATTATCAAAAGTAAACTCTAGTTCTGGTATGGACTTGACCAAATGCTTTTACCTCCATTAAACTCCATTTCCCTATGAGAAAATTAAAGCAAACAAAATAAATTTATAGGGTTCTTCTATGGATCAAATCAAAAGGCATACTTAAAATACTTTGCATGGTGTGGATAACGGCAAGCTATTATTAATTCAAGATAAAAGTCATGTCTTCACAGCCAGTTTTTAACCTTTGCTGCATTTGGCAACTCTTTCTTCCACGAGTGCTTCTTCATGCCAAGCCTCTCGAGATTGGTTCAATTAAAAACATAACTACCTGTAAACAAATGGTAAACTCTGCTTCTGACATGCATGCTCACACAGGGTCCCTGTGCATGTAGCTTTCTCTGAACTGCATCCAAAATGTAGAGGCATAAGTGGATGGATAACGGGTTGGAGGGTGGATTGGTGTGTGATTAAACAGGGGTGAGAAAACATTCATGGTGAAATCTAGCTGGAACAAGCATGGGTGTTCAATACAAAAACCATCACAGGTTTTGCATGTGTTTATATTTTTCCATCTACAAGATGGAGGAACCTAGGCATCCAACACACTTCCACAAAACCTCACTGAATCTAGAGAAATTCCAAGGCTGGCTGCATAGGAGGAATGACTTGGGAGGAACAGGACAACCTAGTTCCTATCAAAAGCAATGCACAGAAAGGGTTACAAACATGGCTGAAAGTTTCCCCCAAACACAGGAAGCCTGGAGTACATGGCTGATGTGATGTATCACCTCACATTGCTGTGGGCAATAATGATTTTCTTTTATTCCACAATGCAAAACTGCATGTCAAGTGGTCTTGTTAGCTCATCCATCTTAACCAAATTTTAACCAAACAACATATCAGCACTTGATAATTTAAAAGAAATGTTATGCAGAAAAATGAATGAATTTTTGTATATTATGTATTAACTATTAGGACCTGGGTGATAGATTTAAGCTCTCAGAATTAAACCTATTCCGCTGCCCTGTCCCACTTCCATCCTTTCAACCACAAGCCACCCTCAGATAATTCCTCGGTTATATATTTAAAAGAAATGATTATAGCAAAAACTCAGGCTTTTTTTTTACCCAGTTCTATTCCTCTAACTGCATATTGAGTTATTCCTTAGTAGTTTGTTTTTCAACTAGAAATTCATTTTTATGCGTGCAAAATATTTTCTTAACAATAGAGCATGGTTTCATGGTTCTGAATGGAAATTTGGAAGGCTGCAGCCCTGTTGTTCTTAGAAAATTTCATGCTGATTATCATGAAATTTTGAGAGATACATCTGCTGACTTACATGACTTACTTTTTGCTGTGATTTTTTAAAAAAAGAACTTGTAAATGGGGGTCTTGGTATGAAAAACATTAATTCAGATATTCAGTATCTTCAGATTTTAGAAAAATTCTAGCCAGACACATAGCACTTCTTTGTTCCACAAGGCATCCTGTGGACACTGAAACCCTGAAGTCTGTCAGGAACATGTCTTTCATTTTTTACCTTGCTGGTGGGCAAGTGTACCTTGCACCCAAGAGAGAAACACTTCTCAAATATGGCTCAGCAGAAAGTATGGCAGCCTGCTTAACAATATTCATAGAGGCATGACGATTTCCCCAGGTTCTGGATTTTTAGAGATCCCGAGAGACACTAGATAAATGAATACTCAGTTGTCACTTTCTGCTAATGACAGAATATAGGACAAGCATTGGTTATATCCTTAATAATTTTCAATGCATAACTTAATAAGTACTGACATTGGATGTCCGTTGATTTGAACCAATTAGAAAGAATGTGCCAAGGGCTATAATTTGGTTGTCACATTCTCTTGCTCTTTGGGGAAGGATTTTGCATATAACCCCCAAGGTTTGAATCCCCAGGGATCTAAGCATATGTTCAAGAGACTCGGAGTATCCACATCTTGGATCTTTTGAATAATCACATGAAATTAATTCTTCTTCATTGTCAACTATATTTCTCTTTACTAGATTTACAGAGTGTTTGACACCGCAGACTAAAACAGTACAACCAATTACCAAGGCAGGAGTCTGACACTTTATCTTTAAGTTTGTATATTTCAGGTGGAAATATTATACAGTGTCACTTTTGGGCTCAGTCCTGACATTATTATCCTTTATTTTTATATTCTAATTATAGCAAAGTTGACAACATTATTTGTTCTACATCTACTAAGTCCACCCTAGTAAACTCAAATATCATTGAACCAACTATCACAAAACACAACCACCTTTCAAACCAGCAGTTTTATCAAGAGGGGACTGATGCTTTTCAAGTCTACGTGTGTTATAGATCGTCTCCATGTGCGAGGCATTAGCATTTTGCTAGTCTTCCATATTTTAAGCTGTGTAAGCATTTTTATATAATTCCCAAAATCTTCAAAACAAGAATTACAGTCAGAAAAAAAGAAGCACTTGTTTAATCTGCCTCCTGAATACTCGGGGACCCCGACTCTTCCCCTTCCTCTAGCATCATCCCCAGACAGCAAAAGGCTCAGTTTATCCTCTGGTAAAATGAATAATAGCTACCAAAGAAATCTACTTTTTAACCCATGGAACCTGCGATAGTTTTTTTTTTTTTTTTTGCTTTTAATTTCTCAATAGAGATTCTTCAGAATGATAAAGTGAAGGAATCTGAGATGACTCAGGATTATTTGGGTGAGCCCTACATGAGACCTAAAAGTTCTCAAAAGAAGGGACCTGTGAAGGGAACAAAGAAACCAGAGGCAGAGGACAACATGAAGTTGGAAAAAGGATGCTAAGCTGCTGTTCTGCATATGATCATGGTGTCTTCAGAAGTTGGAAAAGAAAGAAGACAATTTTCCTAAAGTGTTTTAAGGAAGGAAAGCCCACTAGAACAGACAGCCTCCTTCTGACCTGCACAACTGGAAGAAAATAGGTGTGCGTTATTTTCAGCTGCTGGTTCTACGAAAACACATTAAGAATCTATGGGCAATATAAATTAGAAATAAAAGGCGAATATAAAGTTGGATGAGTAGGGAAAAGTTGGGGAGGAACTGGGGAAAGGGTAAATATGAAAGCCCACTGAGCTGAACAAAATTCTCAAATAATAATTAAAAACCTTTTAAAAAGCTTTCTCGTGTTGGTAAACAATCATTTAGTTTTATTAAAATGTGAATCTGAGGACATGCACTCTTCAAAGTCCTAGTGTTTTAGACATTAAGCTATTTGTGGTCCCCAAACGCTTCACCCTTTAGCCCTAGCCAAATCTGAAAATTCCCCAAAACTAGATTAAAAGCTCAGCATTCCAACATCTAAAATGACTTTGGAGGAGACTCTGATAAGATTTAGAATTTAAGCCACTCTTTATTTGTTTCTCAGTATACTGGGGGTCACTGGCTACTTGCTGTTTTTTCTGAGAAATAGTTCTGAAGACAACGTGCAGCTGTGACAATCTAGCCGCAAAGCTTAATAAAACCCCTGAGAGAAAGAGAGCAGATCCACAGCAAGATTTAACAGCTGAATAGCATGGCTTTCATGACTCCACAGTTACATCTTTAAGAAGGAAAATAAAAGATAAATTCCCTGGTAGTTTCCAGAATTTCTTACCAAGTGAAGCTTGAAGGAGTGAGAAGGGAGGAGCTGGGGTTTTAAGAATGTACCAGAGTGAAGTCAACTCCACGGAAGCCATTCTGAGGCAGCAGAGATTTGCCGGTTAACGCTTATGAAGGAACAGTACAAGAGCGCTGGAGTCGGCAGCAGTGTGTTAAAGATCCTCTATCTGTAGGGGACAGATGAGGAGTCTTTTCCTTGGGCTGGGGATGTGGCTCAGTGGGTCGAATCCTTGCCAAGCGTTCAGGCATTCCGAGGTTCAGACCCCATAATTTCATAAAAACAAATGTGGTAGTGCACACCCATAATCCCAGCACTCAGAAGATGAAGGCGGGAGGAACAGAAGGAGGTCCAAGACACCCTCAGCTACATAGTGAGTTCAAGACTAGCATGATATCTACATGGGTAGATAAAATAAAAGGAAGGAAGGTGAATAAACACATGTATCATACACCAAATATTACTTTGGTATAAAATCCAAAACTCATTACTCATTTGAAATGCAAATTTTTAAATGAATAATGTCAATTTAGCCAGAGTTAAAATACCTAGAAAATACATCTGCTTTTTAATGTTCCATTCCTTGAGAATCTGAGGAAATAGAAATTTGGAGAAGTGTGAATTTGCTGTTCAGAAAATGTTACCAAACTGCTCCTAAGATGTGTAAGGAGAGCTGGAGACAGCATGATCCATTGCCCTTCTCCACAAGCAGGGATCCGTGAAGCAGCAGTGCAGGGGGCAGGAATGACCTGGACCAGTGGTTCCTTAGGTTCATATTAGGACTCACTGAGGGAGTGAGTAAACAACCCCAGTGCCCTGGACCTGGGGAGAAAATGAGCATCACTCATATGTAAAACTTCTGGAAGAGATTTAATGTACAGGCTAGACTGAAAACACACATTTAAAAGCCCAATTGTTCCATAGCCTAACCGGAATTTTCAAAATCCTATAGAGTCTGAAGTACTTAAATGCAGGCTGAACTCTAGGTGTGTAAAAGTAACCTCCAAAAAAAGAAAGTCTAGGAATGCATACTTAGTAGCTCAAAACACAAAACACGAGAGACTGGATAACATTGTTTCACAGTTGCCGAAACTGAAAGCCCAAAATGTTGGTGCCTATATGGTCAGTTCCTAGCTAGAAGGGATCCCTTGTGTTATGGATTTCAGCCTTCTCACGTGTCCTTCCATGGTGGAAAGAGATCACACACTCAAACTGTCTCATCTCATTGAACTCATCAAGCATGCTCCATTCTCATGATTGCATCTGAACTTGGTTACTTCTCATACCCCTCTGTCAAATACCAGCACACTGGGATAGCAGTGCTCATCCATATGAATTTGGGCATTAGTGGAACAGAACTTTAAATAATTTTTAAGCCTATTTTGAGGGAGGTAGTGCTGGGGATTGAACCTACAGCCTGGCCTATGTGAGGCAAGAATTCTACTACTGAGTCAAAATCCCAGCCTGGTGCTGCTTCTCTGAATGTGAGAAGAAGGGGCTAGAGAAAAGGTTCCATGTTTTAAGAGCTCCCGCTTTTCTTGTAGGAGACAAAAATTTTGTTTTTAGCATGGACTTTGTGTGCCTCATAGTAACACATAACTCTGGGCCCTGGAGATCTAATAGTCTCCTCTGACTTCTGTGAGCAACTGGACTTGTGTACATGGGAACACACATGTACACACACACGCACGCACGCACGCACACGCACACACACACCAATTAAGAAAATTTTTAAGTATTAGAATAAGCTTGATGCTCAGTCAAAGCTTGTACTTTAAGATTAAAAAATCAGAGAGTACTACATTTGAAAAAATGAACTACCACTTCCCCACTGCCAAAGACATTTTATCTGAAAAAGTATTAACTTAAAACAGCACCCTTTCCTGAGCATATTGTGTTAGTTTTATGAGCACATAGCTTTAAACAAACCTGTTTAACATCAGCAATTATACTTGAAATCAGGGAAGACACCTAGGATACCATCACTCCCTATGTAGGTGTCTAGCCTAGCCACCACAAATCACAAACAGCTTAAATGGAAGCGCCTATCCTATATCTGCCCCTACATTATTGACTCCAGTGTGAGAAAGAGAGTGTATTAACAAAATTATTTCTTTCATAAAACAAACATATTTTTGAAGTCTTTAAAATTATAAAATAAATGAATGATAGTGATGAACTCCTGCCATTCAAATGAGAAAATTAGAAAACAATAAGAGTTGTTAGCATATATGGGAAGGATATAAGGAACTGGAAAGGATAATAACAGGATTGCAAGATAAAACATGAGGCACAAGCGTAATCTCTGCAGGTGGGGGTGGAGACAGGAGGATACAGGAGAGCCCTGTCCCAGAAAGCCAAAAAGGAAGGTGGAAAATGAGCAGTGCCTCCAGGCAATGGAAAACTTGGAAAGAATGGATGCCAGGAAATGGCACAGCGGTGGTACAAGCCACTCAGCATCAGAACTACTTCTCCCTCTCAGGGGCTGAAGACACATTACACCAAGGGACCATAATCCCTAGCAAAGCCTACCTCCTCCATCACCAGACCACGCTAGTAGACCTTGTGGACAGGAATCACACTGAAGAGATTTACTGAGGGGAGAAGGTTCTCCAAAAGTCCAGAGGAATTATCCCCAAATCAGAATTTCTCAGAATAGATGGCACTGTCCCTGAAATGTAGATTGATAGCCCCAAGGACACATAAGTAGAGGTTATGCTGTCCTCGTGGGTTCTATTCTTTAGGGTTCCCTGAATGCTTTTCCAAAGCATATCTTGCCATCAGAAGGCCTGTCTTGATGTGTCTTTACTCTGTATGGCCTTAAACTTCTCAGCTGAGGCATTACCCATCTTTACAGCACTGTTAAACCTGGCTACATCTCTTAGTCTCATTATGCTTCCTAAACAACTTAGCATTCCCCTAACCCTCCAACAAAGTATTTTCTCTCAGATGTCATCAAATGTATTATTATACATATTTTTTTTATTTTTTATAAAATATTTTTTAAATATTATATATTTACCTAAATGTGTTTCTCTTGATGTTATCTGGTATATGGCATCTTTCCAACGAAGGCATCCAAACATAGCTCTGCTTGTCAAAAGGGGAGCTAAAGTACACTTAATCTAATTACTCAAAGTATTACCAAAAAGTTTCTGAGTTGATGTATGAATTAGAAAACAAATTATTTTTACATGTATGACTGTTTTGACTATATATGTACACTATTTGTCTGTCTGGTCCTCATGGAGATCAGAAGAGAGTGCATGATCTCCAAGAACTGGAATTACAGACAGTTGGGAGCGGGCAAGTGAATTCTGGGAACCCTCCTAGGCAGGTGTACTGGAAAAGCAGTCAGTACTTTTAAGCACTGAGTCATCTTCACAGTCCCAATTTATCAGAAAGGCAGGTTCTATGCTAAGTAAATACCATGTATATGGATATTTTCAGGAAGCTGTAAGCAATGAATGGATAAGAAGAGGTAGGGGGCAGGGTACCACGAGGAGTCATGAGGAAAATCTAGACAGAAAGTGACTGAGGCTGAATAATGCTCCATGAACAAGGATGATGTAACAGATGCAAATCCAGTCATGTGCTAAAGTAAAGTTCAGAAGTACAGAGAAAAGGAATCCTGGCAGGGCTGTGGAGAAGGCTCAGTTCATAATATGCTTGCTGTGTAAACTTGAAGACCTGAGTTCAGATCCCCAACCCCCATATAAAAAGCTAGGTGTGGAGGCACATGCCAAAGACAAGGGGATTGCCGTAGTGTGCTGGCCAGCCAGTCTAACTGAATCGGTAAGCTCCATGTTTAGTGAGTGACCCTAAAAATTAAAGTGGAGAAAGACAGAGGAAAACGTCTGAACCTCTTTCTTCCACAGGCTTCCACGTATAAATACACTATAAAAAAATGGATCTCAGCTGTTACTTGCTGAATAACCAGCACCACAACAATTATTAAAGTATCTAGGGGGAAAAATGAAAACCATCAGCCATTCTCTGGTTAAAGAATGGCTTGGAAACTGTCCAAGTCTACCATGAGATAGAAGGTCTTCACTGTCTATCATTACATAAAGAGAATACATCTAACAACAGTGTTGAGAAACCTCTGCCCTCCAACATCTCATGCCTGCTCACAAAATGGTTGTCAAGCAAACTGTTGCTGTGTTCTAAGATGTGGAGGAAGCAATGGATGACCGCTTCCGCTTTGAACTTCGCCTTCTACTTTGCTGCGGCAGTGTGAGGGCTCACGTAGTTTAGACTTGACAACGTGGCCAGACTTATGATAGTCAATAAGGTCTTCATGTCTGAAGGAGGTCTCCTCTCCTCTGGACTTGTTTCTAAAATTATCTAATACCAGTGAAGTTCAGAGACTGTGTAAGTATAGTTGGTGGTCTATCCATCTTTTGTGTAGAAAAGGGCACCAAAATCCAGCCACCGGGCCCCAGACCCACCACTACAAACATTTTGACAGCACTTCTTAATCCCTCTCTGCTGTAGTTAAGTTAAAGGTCATAGCAACAGTGAAATACTTCTCCTGGGTCTGGCAGGCAATGAGCTGCAGCTCAGGGGAAGCAGAGAGAGGGAGACCAGGCAGCCTGTGGCATCTCAACCTTTTCTCACCTCTCTAGGCAGCTACAATCACAACTGCCAGGATTCTGATGTTACTCCCGGCCATTTACCCTCTAAGTCATACATTACAGAGGTACTTTTACAGAGGACAAAATGAGATCTTAAGAGATTGGAAAGTTTTTTTTTTTCACACCACGTGTTACTTACAGTCCTTAGTCACCCACCATCCTAATTTCCAGACAAAGACTAATAACAATAAGGAACGACCATAGGTGCAAACTGTGTATTGCATAAAACATTACTCAAAGAAAGCATGACTCTGAGGCAGCTTGGAGTATAAAAAGACGATTTGGAAACCTATTACAAACAGAAAAATAAATCCAAGAGGAATTTATGAACCCAATGCTTGCACAACAACATTGCTATTTTAAATCTGGATGATGTAGTTTTCTTTGCCTGAGAATGGGTGGGAAATCACAAAGAAAAAGATGGGAGGCAGTGTGAAGAGATGTCTTCTCTCCACTGGTTAATACTCTACAGAGAAACGCTAAGAGTAAGTTGCATGCCTTGGACCACTGAGATGGCCCAGTGAACTAGATGTCCAGCCTAATGACCTATGTTTCCTCCCCAAAATCCACTTGGTAGAAGGAGAGACCCAACTCCCGAAAGTTGCCCTTTAATCTCCATATGCTCCATGGCATCTGTGTACCCACATGTACCCACATACACACACATACACACACACACAGAGCAAATAAATATAAATTTGTATTAAAAAATAAATAGAATATTCTTTATAAATTGAGTAATAAAGACTAACATCTAATAAAAGGGGCATATTCCATGATAGTAAGACAGTATCCTATAGTGAGATAAAAATTAAAATTTAAAAATATATTCATATTATCAAGAACAATAATAACTCAGTTTTAAAATTCATTTAGTGATGGAACAGACTCTCTATAACATCAGGGAAGAATATAGGGAAGCATTCTGTAAAACTCTGAAGACCTGTAGGCTCACATTAATCATAAGGAGATTAATGAGTTTTACAGTCTGCGTATTTTTTTTAAAGAATGCTGAATTTATGTAAAATATGTTTACTCAAAGAGTTGGGGCTATCTTTACAATTTATGTAAAATTCATTTCAGATTTATATTCCTAGATACACCCCTAGAGTATTAATCTCTCCTTTACCTTCCTCCTCCAAGGCTCTCTTGAAGACATTTCATAATTTATAATCTATTTTTAATCTATCATTCTCAAGAGTGCCTATCTGCTAGTCCTCAACATCAGACTTCCTGTTAGGATGAAAATAACCAGTAACTCAGAATTCATGTTGAACAGCTGTCTTTTTTTACGTCCAGCTAGAGAAAAGTTGAATGTATTTATTAACATGATATGTAAATTGGCGGGTTTAAGAGCCAAAAAAGAGACCTGAGAGCACCTACAACAGAGCCTGCCCATCCGATCCCACAACAAAAACAACTAAAGACACCCGCAGATAAAATGTGTGCTTATTTCTTCAAAGTTTACACTCACGAGTTTGATATTTAAATTTGATTTGCCCTTATAATCACAAAAAGGGAAACATTCAAGCCCATAATTAGTGACAGGGAAACAAGGGTCTCATTAGTGACGACAGCTAGGGCTGATGGGTAAAGCGTGAGTATCCAGCTTCGCCAGTAGACGTGTGTCAGCAGACAGTGGCTTGTTCCATCTACCCACTGCCTCCTTAGCTCATGAAAGCTCCGAGATAAAAATTCTAAAGTAGAGGCTGGAGATACAGCTCAGCTGGGGAGCACTTGCCTAGCGGGTATGGCTCCTTGGTTTCAATCCCCAACACTACAGAATCCTAGTGTGCTGCTTTAAATCAACCTCAAAAGGTGGAGGCAAGAGGATGAGAAACTGAAGGCCATCCTCCGTTATATAGTGAGTTTGAGATCAGTCTGTAAGTACATGAAAGCCTGTCTCAAAAATCCAAAACCCATACAAAATAGTTCTGAGTTAGGAGGGTATTTTTGTTTATATGCTTTAAAACCACTTAAAATTTTAAAAGTTGCTTGTTCAGGCCAGGGGGGGAGCTCAGGGGTACAGCTTGTACTCAGCACAGTCCAAGGCTCCAGGGTTCAATGCCTAGCACTACAATAAATAAATAAATGAATAACTAAGTAAATAAATAAATAAATAATCTAAAAGACTTTAAAATCCAATTTGTTCATATAACCAATACTGGCTTCAGCCGCAGAATCTGGCCAGCGGTACACAGCATCCACCCTCCCAACAGCTTGCTGTCTTTGTTGCCTTCATAGTGTCTGGCTGTCAGGGGCAGGAATGGGAACAACTTCCATGTTGCACAACCCAGATCAACAGAGGGTGTACTCAACAGAGGGTGGGGCCTCAGGACGCAAAGCCACTATTTGGAGAAATCTCCAGGGAACATGCTTTTCAAGAGTCAGAAGAGAAAAAATAAATGGGCCACAAGGTCAGGCCCCAACCTGCTGACTTAGTTCCCTGGCTTTCCAAACACTCGCCAGTAGCCTCAAAGCAACACATCCATAAAAACAAAATTTCTTAACAATCCAGAATCTCAAAGAGAGAGAGAGACAGACAGACGGAGGGAGAGACGGAGGGGGGGGGAGGGAGGGAGGGA